>NC_135067.1:909090-1212121 GCF_051401765.1 Calliopsis andreniformis | reverse complement strand
ACTATACCACGCGGTAGAGCAAACCTTTCCACTAAGGAAAGCATCAAGCGAATGTTCAAAATTATTTTTGTTTTCAATATAGAAATAAAATAGTTTGGCGAAACGCGCGGCGGCGACAGTGGTACTCAATGACGTCAATGCGTATAGGGTCCGCGGAACGGCAGGCGATAGGCGAGGCGTCCACCGGCGCGCGTCGCCGTCATTGAGTACCACTGTCGCCGCCGCGCGTTTCGCCAAACTATTTTATTTCTATATTGAAAACAAAAATAATTTTGAACATTCGCTTGATGCTTTCCTTAGTGGAAAGGTTTGCTCTACCGCGTGGTATAGTCAAATTTTCTCCTAGACCCTTACTTTTTGAAATAAAATGAAAAATATCAGCAAAAATGGGTGCGTTTTGGGTGTCCTTTTCACTTTAATTGTTATTTAAACCTATTTCGATGTTTATAATCTAATAAATATTTATATTATTTTATTCGGGAGAGTCCACAGAATCATTTCGTGCAAAGAGCAACTAAGTAACTACTACGGCAAAAGCACAGAAAAATCCCAAAGTTGAAAATTTGTCATTTTTTTCAAAATTGATTTTTTCAAAAACTGTACGTTCTGGAAAATAACGGTTTGCAGATTCGTAATCAGCACGTCGAAATCTATAAGAAATGTTTATTCACACTTACAAAATCAGACCCCTGTTGAACAGTGTTATTATTAAGTATCTTTATGATTGTCTTAATGAACGTATCTTTATCATTCGCCTACAGGCGTAACATTGTAATAATGAAGTGACAAAAATTTCCTCAAGATTTCATGTTCAGCTATTTACAAGAGCTTAACCAGTAAGTAATTTGCCCACAGTTCGAACTTTAACAAAACGAGCGTGCGTTGTTACTTAATAGAGCATGCTTAATACTCAAGAATAGTCAAGAAGATGAATGGAACGCGCTGATTTGTTTGCTGGCATTCTCTTCACTGTAGTCGGCAATGAATGCCATAAGAGTACAAGTGAACAATACAGTTAATATCAATGCGATGTATACGTAAATGGTACAGCGTACTTAGAGAGGTGTTATAATATGACGTGTGTCTCTTTCTATGCAGGATAAGGATCTGTCATTTCAACACGTGTTTTTCAAATATATCCTTATTGCATTGGATGTAAAAAATCTATTTATACCAATGCTTCAATTTTCTTGTCAAGTAATTATTCGTGCATGTTATTAGGAGCCAATTTGTAGTAAACGCCAGGCGTACATGACTGACAACCGGTGCATAAAAATTTTGTTGATTCTAATAGATACACTGATTTTTTGATCAAGTGTCTATTTTGTCTGTCATATACGTAGTCTCATTAAAATTTATTATGTTTATTAAAATTAACAAAAATGTCATGGTTGTGTATGTCTGATTCAAATTAAACTTGAAATATATGATTATAAAATAGCGTGTACATACATTCCCAACACACGGATCAACTAGTTGCACCATAGTTGTTTATTTTCAGCATAGTGCTTTACTAAATAACCGTACAATTTATTTGCTCACTTTTGTAAACAAGCAAAGCAATTCGAAACTTTCCTTAATTCTCAGATTAGTCTGTATAAGTACATTACGTAATATATTTTATAGACAAGTAAATAAAAAAATTTTTTCCATTATACATACTTCTCTTCTCACTGCAAAGACCTACTTCTCTTTTTTTTTTTTGCATAACAAGTAACTTTAAATAAATTTCATTTTTAAGTAAGTATCTGAGCGTATGCAACCTGTGTGCCTGTTAGGCACCACCGATGTTAAAGCTGTGGTTGCGTTTTATTTTACAATTTACAACCACAGAAATAAGCATCAGTATTACCTGAGCTTATGAATAAGGGCAGACGACGCTGGATGATTGTGAGATTTTTATATATTTTTTAAATTGATCACTGTAATTAATTTCTCCTAATCAGTGAGACTATTTATTAGAAACAAAAAGGCAGAAGGAGAGAGAGAGAGAAAAAGACAGACGATAAACATCCTTTGATACAGCTATTACGTAAGGAGAATATTTTTTGTTACTCTTCCAAATATTCGAGTCTTTGCCTGGTAAAAGAAAACACCTTAGCACTTCCATTTTTTTTGTTTATCTTAATGAGAGCGCGACTTCGAACAGCTGGATAACACCCACGATGCCTTACCAATCGTGAGAAATTTCCTTATTTTACACGACAATACTATACTGTACACTTGTAACGTAAAGACTGGTTTTAGAATATGTTAAAGTATTTATTGCAATTTCATTAGATTGTTTTCAAATCCACAATTACATTAAGTGATCCCATGCGAAGTTGACAGATCTCCCACTTAGCTTAGCCGCTCAAGTTGTATGAATTAATAATTAACAAGTTAAAAGGCTTATTAACATTTCTTGCGGCTCTCCAATTCCACATTAGATTCGTCTGCATGTCCTTAATTCTAAAGAAAACTATATCCAATCTAGTGGCTCCTCGATTTATTCGAGTTCGTCCACAAAAGCTAACCTATCTGGCAGCTATCTGATTTTACATCAAATTCGTCTATATCCTATAGCTGCCTGATAACACCAGCTTCGTCTGTACATTGTCCAACCTCCTTAATAGCATCTCAATTTATTTTGAGTTCGGCTGTGAAACTTATTTTAATGACTCCCTGATCTTGCATCAGGTGTGTTCACGAAATTCAACCCCCTACGGCTCACTGATCACAGATCAGTTTCGTCTGTACATCCACCCTCAGAGGCTTTCTGATTTTACATCAGTTTCGTTCTCGTTTACTATAATCCCAACGACTGACTGATATCACATCAGTTTTGTCCGTGTGCGAACTAACACATCAATTGCTATATTCTTTGAAAATATATGTATCTATCCGCACTGGCCTCTCGCGCTACTCGTGTCCCGTCTCCTAACACAGTACATTCTATTGCAAAATATAAAAGATGTGTAACGGCTATAATGAAATTGGAAATGTAGTACTTGTGTATTCTACGCATCAATTAAATAAAATTAGCGAATTGATTTGATCGATTTAAGAAGTATTCAAAATTACAGAAATATTCATATAAAATACTTCATTACCAAATGAGTACACAAATATCGGATAAAGTGGATATATCTCATATCATGATTTAAAATGCGTGATAATCATTTTGACTTTGATTGAAGGGAACGATATACACGATCGAGACAAAGCTTGCAATCATTGTGTAAATTATTAAAGTAATTAAACGTTACCTTGTTAATCAATAGTTTAAGTAACAATAATCAACGGTGTTAATGTATTTTATTTCTAACTTTGCAGACTGACTGACTGATTCCAAACTGACAATGAGCGGTAGACTACATATATATACAAATCATTTATTGAAAGAAATTTTTAAATTTAAGATCCGTAGGATTCTTTTAAATATATACGTTAAATATTTAATTTAGGAACCTCCGTATCGAAAGTTTTGAAAAAGAAAATATTTATAAAAATGCCAATGCTTGAAAATATAAAGAATTCACTGAAAGTTTTTACAAAAGTAAAAAATTGAAAATTCATTAATTGAATTCAGAATAAAAAGACCGTAACGGAACAAAATATAATTTTCAATTGTTTAGCCTGTTTATAGTAGATAAATACAATTTATAGAAGGAAAAACCGTAAAAAATATAATACTTTCAAAGACCAAAAAAAAATGAAAGCAACAATTTGTCCTCGGTCGGTATGAACATCAACATCCAACCGCGGCTGTTAACTGTGAAGGGTAAAAAATGACAGTGAAAGATGCCAAGCTGGTTTACTAGAAGGTGTCTTCCGTCTTAGACATTTCCTCCGCGAATAATTATGCGCTAAATAACTGTACTCTGCTGGCTCATCTCATGCTGTCGCATTTTTCTCTCTTCCTCTCTTGGATCATTTGATCACTTTCTAGTTCATGGGATCATCGTGATAGTATACCGCGCGTTTACTTGTACACAAGTCGATCGCAGAGAAGAATATCATTCGAATACGTTTCATATTCTCATGAATATTTTGCTACTTTTTTCTTACTCTACTATCAAAATTGGGAAAAATATATTTTATTAATTCAGAGGAATGGCAAATTGAAATAAAGCTAGAATTTACAAACGGATCTTATTATTTTATATGGATATTTATGTTACTTTATTAAATAAATATGGACACTTAACATTTAAATATTGCTATTGCTCCTCCCTCAATTAATTTTCTTCGTTTTTTTGGTGATTAATAGGTGTAATATTGCGATATCTGTAAAATTATTTCATTCTCAGATGCATATATTTCTTATTGTTTCAATTTTTCTAGTGATCAAATTACATTGTTTTTGTACTGACCAGGTGTAATGATAGAAATTGTTATTTCTCGTTGTTTGTACGCAGTTGTTAGTAGTATTGTTATTTTCCAAAGTTTGAATCAATGAAAATTACTATCTGGAATAACTTGTTATTTATTGATTGCATTCTTCTCTCTTCTCTCATATATTTTTAGTATGCGTGCATTTATAAATTTTCATGTCTTACATTTTCTTAGGTTTTAACATAATCTTGATTTTGGTAAAGGACAATGTATATTTTTTAATACCACATTGAAAATGATTAAAAAAAGAACGAATTCATTAACTTCTAATTCGGAGATCCAGAGTTAATTAACTTTGAGTTTCAAAACTAGACAATAATGTATTGAAAATACGTGTAATTATTTATTCACACAGTGGTTCTATTCAAGTCGTATGTACTAGAGGTAATCAGTTTAACTGGAGACCCTCTGAGTGTTGGCAGTATTTATTATAAATATTGTTAGCATTGTAAATGCTGTCAACACTCGGAGAGTTTCCAGTTAAACTCATTACCTTATATGTACATGTATTGCATTTTCTTATCGCATGCACTGCTTTATTTGCAGTATCGTTTTGAAACTATTGAATTTATAGGTTATGACGTCAAACGAGCTTAACGTCTACGTGGCAAAAATGAATGTTTATAAAGAATAGAATCTAAACGTTATATGCGTGTATTTACGAGTAATTTGAACAAAAACATCAAGATCAACTCAAGGTCTCTTTATTATAAATTTTAAAATTTCTGTTTATTATGGTGTACAACATTACACCGTATGATACGGATGATTGAAAGTGATCCGAATTGCATCGTGTTTGGTATTATTTTTATCAGCAGAAAATAAGGGATTCATTTGTACTATTTTTAAAAATGTTTAATCAAATTCGGAGATTTTCAATAAGTGTCAATAAATATTTTCTTTAAAAACAGCAGTCTCGAGGCGAGATTCTTGGTGTGTCTCGCCTGTTGGTGCCAGGCGCATGTCGGTTTATGGTCCGGTAATAATCAAAGGTTTCCGACTCTTTCGCGAAATGTAAACTTTGTTACTACGCGTGCTAACATTATTAAAGTGATACAGATAAATTCTTTATGTCTTGTCGTTTAAAATGATACCTTTTATGCAAATCGGACAATTTTTAACGAAGTTAGTGTAAAATTGTAAAAATCGTTTCTATAGATATTTTCTTTATAAATCATCCCAACTGTGTTGTATTTGATATCTTTTAATCGGGAAAAAAACATAAGGAATCGATTGGTAATACTTACATCGAAATATGATAAAAAATGTAGAATTCCATACTTAAGAATGCTAAAGCCTAGTCCGATTTCTAGTTTCTGTGACTCCATTGTTTCTCGAGTTTCAGACCTTTGCTAGGATAGCTGCCCAAGGGTCACCCAGCCCCTAAGGTAGGAGGGATGTTTTGAGTGCAGATAGCCGTTACGATTTGGGTGCAGTTATGCACTATATTATTGTATTACGTTATCAGAACATTAAACACAAATACTTACAATTTTGTTTTTCTCATTTAAACATCATGGGAGAAAAACTGATGGATACTTCTCCGACCTCTACACAGGTGGAAGAATACCGGTCAAAGCTTTCTTTTTTTTTAAATACTGCTTTCAATGGTTAGCTTTATGTATTTTATACTTTATCACAAGGAAAAGAATACGTTAAGCTGTCTATTTAACCAAAAAATTTCAATAAATTTGACAATACAGATGTATTTTCACATAACTTTCCTCAATCGACCGGTATTCCCCCAGTTTCCCCTACTGCATGAGGCAACTAAAACAGGCCACCTCAATAACTTGCTTGCTGTTGACCAGTGTTGAACAATCTTTATTCTAGAGTATACCAAAACAGAAGATATGAAGGTCGACTTCATTTCTTAAAATGAAATTGTATATTTTTGAATACATCAATCGACGCAACTCGTTATTTTTTGCCGAAGAAAAACTCACTTATTTCAAAGAACTATTAATTTAGGGGATATTTTTATTTGCAAATTGCGAAATCGTATTGATGTAATCAATCTACATGTTTTTTTTACAGAAAGCATAGTATTTTTTTCTACAAAATAATAGATGATACATAGTGATATGAGTGCATTTGTGTCAGTTTATTTATGACCCTAATGAAAAATTTGAGAAATAAGATAATCAATTTTTCATGCATTATAGTATAGAATACATTGTAAAAAATAACTGATACCACCGTCACATGTAAGATGAAATAATTTATAGGATAGTACGGCTTAATTGGTTTCATTACTTTTTCCCATTTTGTATATAAGAAAATGTCACATGTTACTATATAGAAAAAAATATAAAATTATCGTTTTGCCATTTTTAAATAATATCTCCTAAAGTAATGGTTTACTGGCACAAATGGCTTAGTATTTTTTTGTGGAAAATAAAGTGTTGCATTACAATGTATCTATTAATATATTAAAAACTTCGCGATTCCATTGAAGAAAATTAAGTCAACCTACATATGTTTCATCTAACCTCCACCAGCAAATAAAAAGGTTGACATCAAATTACGTTCCCCTTAACAAGCAAGTTTCCTCTTATCAATTTTTTGTATCGTCAATAACAAGTGAGTTATTGAGATGGACTGTTTTAATTACCTTACCCTGCATACTACACTAATGGAAGGAGTTAATTTATATCTCTATTTTTTTGTATTATAGTAGAGATGATTCCCACTTTTTACTTTATATTTCTAAAAATAATACTTCAATATCTAAAAATACTATTCACGTTCTTTACTGTTTTTTATTTGCTTACGTTAAACTATACAATAAGCTATATATATTAAACTACGTTAAACTATATAAATATAATTATATAAATATAAATTATATAAATAGTTAAATTGTATAAATTATACATATTTGCGTAACATAGAAAAAATATGGACATAATATATTAAAGCTATATCACGAAAAAAGCTGATTTATCAAACTTAAATTATTCATTTATACTAATTATTAGCGATAAATATAAGTTATTTTAAAGAATTAGCACATTTATTAGAAATTTAATACTATGCATATTATATAACAATTACCATAAATTCTCAGACGTTTTATAATTGAATATCGTAAAATCTTATAAATAAGTCCGAAGTTTAGAGCTGAGTTAACGAAGCAAATGTTTTGAAACATTTGTTTATTCTATATTATCATATCTATCTTCTACAACCTCAATGTTGTAAGTTTAATATCGCATTAACAATTTGGTTATATGTACAATATGTTCGATTATATGTACATACATACAATAATTTGATTACAAAAAAGGTACAGTGAGCGTCTTAATTATTTAGCTAGAACTCTTCAAGTTCATAAGTATTAGAAACTGAAGTTGTTTTGATTGCAGATCAGCTTCATTTATTAGTTCATTAATATTAAGATCATCGTATGTACGTTCTGTAATTAGAGTATCTAGGGCATTCTATTACGATGAAGTGTATCGTAATTTATTTTTCTTCGTTTGTCTTTTCTCCAATGGAAGGGAATATGCCGAAAATGACATTAAAAACTAATTTAATTCTGTGTAATTATGTAGTTAATAATATTTTTAAATTCAAGTATCTCTAATAAACGTCTAATAAACAAGCTAAATAACATAGATTTCACTCCTAACAGAATGTAATTAATATATGTACCTATACTTATTAACACACTACCTATCATGATTGCTGTACCACTTGTATATTTCACACAAGTGTTATGCTGCTCTTTTTTTATCAACCAATATATTTCTTCAAGGTTAATCCTCACGTTTAGCGATAAATGTCTTACGACATTTTAGTTCAAGAAATTGACAAGTTCAATGTTACTTCAATTCAAGGACATGCTGCAACGCACAACTTAGCTTGACACGTTCTTAATTTATGAAGTAGGTATCTATTCTGCATCTTTGCGAACCCTATCTACCTAAATTGATTTAAAAAAACCAACCTTCATTTCTATTGAAAAATATATTTCTTTTTATATTTGTACCAGGAACATCAGAGTTCATTTAAAATGTTTGTACTTGTTTACTAATATAATTCTGTTATGAGTCGAGAGATAAAGCAGCGCAAAGTCAAGGAATAATTGTGTTTCTAGAGGTTGATATGTACTACAGACGCACCTGTGCCAGAAAGTATAGGGTTGCCGAAATAGTTTGGAAGTTGAATTTGCCCATGAAGGAATTACAAGGGAGTGTCGAGGAGATTAATAAAGTGTGAAATTTGCAAAATATTGGATTTCCCCTACCAATTAAAATATACATAGGTATCAACCTACCTAATTGTGAATTCTTTTTCTCAAGATTATTGGTCTAATGGAATGATAAGAAATTAATTTCTTTTATAAAAAGGATGGAAGTTACTAATATGCACATTCTAGTAACAATAAAAGTTTTACAAGTGATCATGCGTAACCTTGTAAAGTTTGCTTTTATTCGACAGGGATTCGTACTCGATCGTGTAAAGGATGTGTTCAATATCGAATAAAGCTCAAAATTGACTTTAGTACATTTGAACAATAAAAATTTTTGATATCACGCTTCTTTTTCGAGAAAATTGACTTTGAATTTTGACTGATTAGGTACAAGTGTACCGAATTAGTCTTACAAAGGAAGTTTTTCAGATGGGCAATTAGTTTAAAAAAACAACGATTGAAAGCTATATGTAGTACTCCATCCCCTAATAAATGAAATGAGTGTCATTCACTCGGAAAATTTGGAATTCGTTAGAAAAATGGCATCAATGTCCGCCATAGGTAGCTCCGAAACTGGGTATAAATGACATTTTAGCGTAAATTTTGTTCACATTTTAGGGTTTTTAGATACTTGTAAGTAATATAAGTGAAATAGAAAAGAACTGGTGTCCCGATTCCGCTAGTGGGTGTAAGATCTGATATCTATCCCTACTGAAGTTCGAATTGCGGTTGCGTATGGTATACTTATAAAGTTGTATGAATGTATATATGTACAAAAATACATATATATTTTCATTTATTATACATTTTCATTACCCATTCCTGTTATGTAGGTACCTATATTGTATAAGTAGATATATACCATATTATGTACATACTTTACATTGCATATGCATACCAATGTACACGCTAATTTATTTCTAATCTTTCTGTCTAATCTAGAAGAACAAAATTAATAAAATCTTATAAGAATGGATCTAGTACTTAAAAACCTCAATGTGTAAACAAAATTGACGAAAAGATAGCATTTATACCCAGTTTCGAAGCTGATTATGGCGGACTTTGACGCCATTTTTCTAATTAATATCAAATTTTCCAAGCGAACACCATTTATTCTGGTTATTATATAGAGAGTGGAGTATTATAGCTTTCAATCGTTGTTTGTTTAAACTTTTTAAATTACTTTTTAAATTACTTTTTTTTTTTTTAATTACTTATCTGGGAAACTTCCCTTGTTAGATGATTGAGGAGTAAACGGAGAAAGAGGAATGCTTCTAGTGTACCGTTGAGACAGTTAGCGGTCAGATCCAGAGTGTTCCTCTTACTCTGTGTACAAAATTCAATTTTCTCCAAAACGAAGCACGATATCAAAAAAGTTTATTCTACATTTTCGACTTATTTTTTCATATAGAATTACCTTTCCGTAGTACCATCAGTTTTGGGACACCTTGTATATAAAATACTACAGTAAAAACTAGTGAAGTACGAATCAAATCTGTACAGAAGAAAATTCTAGAAAACTCTCATCCTCCATACTGTTGCAGCTGTTGTATCTAGGTTAAACAAAGTATGTTCCACATAAAAAAAAAGTTGCTCGAATTTGGTAAAAACTGCAATCGTCAGAATCCAAAAGAGAAATTAAAAATTCAAAGAAAGAATTCTGATTATTCTCAATTTACTATAAATGAACAGTACCAAAATGATAATAAAGGTTTCGTATTAATACCTTTTATGTTACACATATAAGAAAGTACTCATATTAAATTTCTCCAGAACTTTTTCTAATATTGTTTCATTGTTTGCAACATTTATATTAACCCTGTGCACTGTACGGGTTAATTTGACCTGAAACCTAATTTTAATTTTTAATGTCTTTTTTATAACAATGTAATCTACGTGAAATTCGTGAACTTTTAGTTATACATCTTTATATACATAAAATGGATTTTACGCTATTTTATTTAATAAAATCGAATTAAATGAAACTTGTATGTGAGAGTTAATCACTACACAAGGGTTACCTATTTCCTGGACCAAAAACAGTTATTGTATCAATCCCCTATGGGTACTGTAGTTTTTAGTAAAACCAGTACTTTCAGCGAGATCTGTCATAATATGTATCTTCGATGGTAACAGGAATAATATCACACGTATCATTAGTTATTAATAATAATATTATCAGTTTCTTTAATGTAGCCATTAAGGTAATCTCGGTGTTTTACTTCTAATCTAATATACAATTATCGAATTTCGTTTGAATATGTTTCTACCATAATGAGATACAGCATCGCGGAAGTTGCTTGCTCACGGAAGATGATATATCCGTTCGAGGATGCAGATGCAAGCTTGGATGCAGCTGATGCGAAAGTACTTGTTACAGACGAAGTTTCTACGTAATGGCTCGGCACGAGCATGCAATACCTCCATTCTGAACATTTTTGTTCGTTTTCAACGAGCCGGTCGGCCATGTTTCGCTTCGCCAGATATTACTCTTTCTTCTTTTTGTCCTTATTCATGATACAGACATTTCTTTTACGTTTCAGCAATTTATCTCACGAGCTCGTGAACACTTCCAGATTTGGAAAAATATTAAAAGAACGTTGAAATTTTACCAAACGTGTTCATCTCTTTTCTTTATCTTCTTTTCTATTTTGATGTCATAAAAATGTATAAAAATTTATTTATATATATATATATATAAATAAATTATATATATATATATATATATATATATATATATATATATATATATATATATATATCAAAAATTTATAAAATGAAAGATAATATGTATTCTCTTACTCAAATATCTATCACAGCAATACTGCTATAACTTTATTACAGTTACCAAATATACGATGCTTCAACAAAAGTAAGTATCTTCCAATAATTCTTTATTTTGAAAACCTAAAAAGTTCACCAACAGGAATTGGAAGTTAAAAGAAACGGTAAGTTACTTTTATATCGAATTTTGTCGCATATATTTTACCTACATTTAAGGAGTACACACAACTTTTTTTATGTAAAAATATTGAAAATATAGGAGACACAGTTGCTTTAATACAGCCTCTTCTATTAAAAGTACCTTTACGGTTGCTACAATTCTTCTCCGTTTTGCTTCTTTGAAATGAACGAATCAAAAATCACTTTGTTCAGTATAAACATGGCCATAATCTGCACTAGAATTGTGTGATTAAAGTTAGATTATCTATTTTATATATTTTTTCATCTTTGGAATGTTAACAAAAAGCAGATAGTTAAAACATAGAATTTTCAAAATTTTAGTTCAGACAATAAAGACACGTGTGTTGAGAAATTCTCTCAAATTTGATGCCAATTGGATAATTAGAATTTGAGATATCATGGCAATGATTCGAAAAAATGTTGTTTCGAAAAAATCGCGTTAAAACTGTACTTAATACCGTGCAACAGTACGTCACACGTTGCGGACAAACAGTTAAACTTTGTTCATTTTGCGAATCCAGTAATATCTATTAGCAGAAATATTTTCGAGGGCATATACTTTCAGAAAATGAGATAAAAAACAGTCGATTCTTTAAGGTTCTATACTAGAATATCCGCTTCATTAATCGACAGCTCGATGGTAGTTAATCAAGAGGAATTGAGATATTAACGGTCATTATTCCGTGGTAGCTAAAGCTGAACATGGAGAAACTGGTGTTCTGCAAATTGCATTGCTAAAAACTCGCATAACCTGGAATGGTACTCAATTGTGCGGCAGCAGAATTGCTCGCCACGGCTTCACTTCCGCGAGGAAACACGGTTGACGGTTTCCTATCTAATCGACGCTGAAGCGCAGGCGCGTGACCAGCAGACACGGATGATCGCCACGGAAAGCTACGGAAATGATTACCTACGCTACCAGTGCATTGACTCTTCACGGAGTTTCGATTCAAGATTCAAATCAGGGCAAAAATAAACAGTTATTTTTTATTTTCAAATAATTCTGTTCGAACTTATAACTTTTTTTCAAAGAGTATTTGTGTTTATGAAACTTTTATTAAAAGAACTGTTAGCATTGAAAACTCTTTCTAAGATTTTTTTTCAAATATCTCCCTTTCCATCCCCAAAAATAAATAATTCTGAGTTCTGATAATAAGATATTTGTATTTCTAACAGTAAGTATTAAAAAGTTAGTTTCAGCATGTCTGATAATTATTTTACCGTAGGGAAATCTAATACTCGTTTTCGTAATATTGCACAATAAATTATAAACTTCTTTTGGCAGCTTTCTTTCATTTTTATGCGTTAGCAAGTGACTCCAAGTGGTAAAAACTTGCTTATGGCGCAGCGCGCACGATTATTAGATTCACGGTTGGTTTATAATGGTGGTTACGATCCGAGCAATAAACCTTTTAAACAATAAAATTACACTTCTTCTAAAATATACTTTCCCATAGAATAGTGAAATTGAGAAGCGATTACTTGACTGTATAAAGATATCTATGTCTATATAACAAAAATAATGTATCAGTTTAATAATTCAACAATATATATGAAACGATACATACGAAAATAGTGCGACAGAGAGACGTTAATAAAAGCAATTTTGCCCTTGCGACCGAAGAAACTAAATACCCCTAAAACAGAAAAGAGGATTTTAATGTTCCAACAATTTCTTACATATTCAGATATTCGATTACTTTTTCAATAACAATTTCTCCATTACAGGAATTTTCAGAGGATCTATCCGATTTGTTTGAAAATAACACGTAAAACGAGAAACAGCAGGTAAATCAGTTTTTGTGCGCATAACGAGACCAGCTGAAGCTAAATCGCAGTGATTTCTCGAGATAGTGTGATTTTTCGCGATTCGCGTGCAGCCGGTGCGGCAGTTACCGAAGCGTGCGGATGCAGCCGAAGCACAACGACTTCCGGAATCGTAGATCCACCACACTGAAAGGCCCGTGGGGAGCGATATACTACTGTATTTCTCAGAAAGAATACATAATCTAGATTTGTTTACGTTCCACTTGCTTGGATTCTTATTCAGTCATCTCAATTTTTCTTTACAATTTCTTCCTCTCGTAATAATTGTGAATATTTATTTAGAACGTGGTATTCGGTAGTAATAAATGAAATAACTTGTACTGAGCTTCGAAATTTAATGTCTCACGAAAAGAACCTGTTAAATGCAAAGCTCACTTTTCAATAAAATATGCACCGAGTTTAATAAGCTCTGCTCTCTACAAGACAAACACGGGCGTTTGAAGGCGTACAGCCAATAATTTACAAAATCTTAACAATTAATTAAAAATTCTCAAATTTTTAACAATTCAAATTTTCAAGTTTAAACATTTTTAATATTCAACTATACACATTTACAAATATTTAAACTTTCGAATTTCCAGAGGTTTTTATTTCCAAATTTTTAAGTTTCTAAATAATTAGTTAAATTTTTAACATTTAAATATTTTTAATTATTTAAATTGTCAAATAACTCAATTTTTAGATTTCCAAATTTTTAAACACTTACATTTTTTTATAATACAAGTTTTCAGATATTCAAATTTTTGGACTTTGAACTGGACTGAAATCTTCAAGTATTCAAATACTTTACATAACCAATACATTATTAAGTTTAAAGTACAAAAATAAAGTTTTTAAGTCTAAGCATTTACATAGGTACCTATATTTAAAGTTTAAGCTGTATAATTAAAACCTTTGTTTCAAAGTTTTATTCTCAAATTCTAACAAGTTATCGTCACATCTATAGGCTCTAATTCAACTATAAAGAAATGACAGTAAATCTAGTTATATTTTTCTACTTAATGTTTATCGCTATTATACAGATTGAAACTAAATCGGTATTAAATATAGGTCTGGGTTAGGTATCGGTATTCAATATAAATATACATTTGAACAATGCCATGTAATGTAATAAGGAATTTTAAAAATACAATACTTAATCCAATTTTTCTTGCGTGACATTTTTTACATTGGCGAAATTTCTTATTCTTTAAAAAATTATTTTTTAAAAATTCAGTTTTAAATTCCCTATCAGGTCAAAGTCAGAGAAAAATCTTGAAATGCTTATTTGTAAATATGTATATGTATCTAATACCAATTTTATTTAAATCTATCTATATCTAAATCTAGATTTTTTTTAATTTCTTTATTCTAAAATTACATTGCAAAGAAATACTTTTTCCGATATTTTTAACTATTCATGAAGTGTATACATAATAACAAAAGCAACAGCGAAATGCTGATACACTTTCATGTACTCACATACTAAAACTCTTTATGTATATCTCTATTTCATTCTATTCTATATTCTGTTTTATTTTGATTAGTATACATGTATTAACTATTATAAATTATTATATCTATATCTTATATTTGTAAAATCAAGGAAAACAAACAAGCCATAAACAAATCACATATTTCACGTTAATCGGGAGTAAATGTTTTGTATAACTACATAATTATATTTATCTCTTTACTTCACACACTATTTTAGCTAATGTAAGAAATCACAATGAAATTGCAATGAGTTGTAATATAAATACACTTCTCGGATGCACTACATTAAATAGTTTAGTTCATTTATAACGATCACAAGAAATCGTAAAGTATTATTTACATGACAGCGAAAAAAGTGGTGAAATGAAAGATTATTAGTTCAAATGTGACTTTCATTAAAGCGATCTTACATAAAAATACATATCGTGCATCAATAATTTAAACAAAATTAGTCATAGGAAAATTCTACTAAATCAAATGAATGTTCTGTCGATCTTCTTTGTATGTATACAGGGTGATCTAAATGACAAGTTAGTGGACAAAGGACTAACCTCACTTTGTTTTAAGGTAACAAAACTACAAGATATTATAAATAACACAATTTAAGTAATAATAAACAATTATATTAATTTATTTATTATATTATTTTATCTAAAAATAAAGAACTTCGTAGTTATTACTGAATCAGGATTACATTACCATATAAATACATTTCGGGTCCCATGAGAAGTCCTTTGGAAAGCATTAGGGGCAATACTTTTCAGGGGACTTCTCATGATACAAATATTATTATATAGTATATCTGTATAACTTCACTGAAAATCTAAAAAAAGGAACTAAGTCTAAACTTTTGGCCGGGAAGGTATCTAATATTAGAATCTATTTAATATGAATAACCGTTCGAATTTCAACGATGTAGCGTAATTTCTATATCAAGGGACATGAGATTACTTGTTTAAAAACTTTATTATACTTTCTAAGTAGTTTTTAGAAAACCTTAGTAGAACCTATTTTTAAAACCTTATAGTAGTCGTAACAGAAGTTGAAGTAAAAGAAGTTAAAAGAATTGATTGCTTTGTGTACGTATACACACGTTATTTGTTATTTATTTTGGTGAATTTCCAAGTCCCGACAGTGAGTAGGCTATATCTTTAGTTCCTTTTTGTAATATTAATATTTCTGCTAGCGTTAAGCTTTTAAACTTTTGTTGGATCAACAAAGATATTAAAAACTGAAACGAAATTCAAATTTTGTTTATTAAATAAGAAATATTTGCCTCGCCATTTCTGATCATCTGCTCGATCAATATATATATACATTAATATAATTAGAAAGCAGCCAATCTATTACCCACAATCAAATATTCATTCCATACGTTCCTTTGTATTTTTCTATTATGTTAAAATATAAAAAGTAAATCTTTTATCATAGATAGTTCATTTTTCCAGTTCAGAAGCTGTATTTCCTTCCACAAAATAGATCCTATCAAAAATAAAATTTTCTATAATTTCCTTGCTGCCTTTCACTACTTTCTTCTTTCTCGTGCAAAATCGCAGTTTTCCATTCAACTTCTGCAGTAACAAATCAGATCGTTACTTATTTTATCGAAAGGAAGCGCGGAAAACGAGACAATTCCTCTCAAGTTTCTAATTCACTTGTAAAACTATATTCCATTCTAATCTCCCAGTAAAATGTTTGTTGTCCAATATCACCGGAAATAATCTCAAAATTTGATTCACAGGCAGAATACGATTCTCCTTTCTTAAGATAGAAATGCAGTTCACTGATAGTCGGAAGAAAGAGAGTGCAATGTAAGACGAGAATCAATTTAGACATATTTATTTTATCAGAGACACTTCCTTAAGGAAGTAGAACCTACATTGTACGGACTCTTATTTTTGCCTACGACACTATCAAATGTCTCTACATAGTTATATACCGTAGGCATTGTCTTGTTCATTTTTCTCTTAAAATAATGAACCATTTCAGCAACTTTAAATTTTAGTAAATTTTTTTCATATACAGATATGTAGTTATTGTTTGACAAATAATAATAATGAAAAAGGAAAACAAAGTATATGAAAAACTGACGATGTAATTATTAAGCTGTAGTCGTTAATCTGAAGTAGTCGATTTTATTCCAAAAAATAAACAAATGGTTTGACAATAATTTACCATATAATTTCATTAATGACAATGATAAAGGAATCAGTTGCTTATCATGAGAAAAAGAAATTCCCTCCCTAAATTTAAATTTAACAATCTTCATCGCTGATCTATTTTTGCAATGTTTATGTACCTACATAGGATATAGATATCATTAGATTAGATAATAAATATGTGTTAATCGGTATAAAATCTCTAGCAATCAGGACATTCCACTCGTGAGATAAGTTCAGATTACAACCCGGTATATGTCTCGGTAATATATGTCTCAATATAAATTATTACGTATGGAGACTTCCCCTGGTGATCTTTTAATTCCTATTGAAAGTTGCAATCCATTATGTCGACGTGATAAGGATGTCACTTTCACGGTTACAATGATGTAAGATTTCTCCACGAAAACTAATCTTCGAGGTGTCCATTAGAAAGCTTCAAAAAATCAATTTTTGTTCAATATATTTACATACAGTGACTTAAGAATATTCTAAAACAAATCTAATCAAATAATCAGAAGAGTTAGCAAAGTTATAAAGTTTTAAACAGAACGTAGAGAATATCTCGGCTAGGTTGGACTATTCAACTTCATTTCGTATACAAGTCCATTATATGATTTCAGCACCTCCAACGAATGCACTTTTTATATGATTTGTCGTTTTTTTAATTATGAGGAAAGGGAGTTAATTGATTAACACAAAGTAAGAAAGACATAAAAATACATCAGACTGTTATACTATAACAAAATAAAGAAAGTTCACACATTCTACCGTGGTTCAAATAGTTATTCTCCTCCAATTTAAATATTTTAAAATTAAAAAGATTAAAATTTAAGATTTTAAGTATTTAAAAACTCAAATGTCTGGAAATTAAAACCTCTGGGATATCGAATATTTACAAATATTTATTTGAATATTTATAAATATATATAGCTGAATACCTAAAAATGTTGAAACTTAAAAATTTGAACCACTAAAGACTCGAATATTCCATGTTACGTTTGGAAACTTTTTCCGTAATCTTTTCAAACCCTATAGCGAGGGTTGAAATCCACTAGGCCGACAGACAAAGCCATAGCTTCCACGATGGTGCGATATAAGGATTTTCCAAGAAAACTAATCTCCAGTTCTAGTTCAATAACGTCCATGTCCCCACCACTTTAAGAATCGAACTTCGAGTATAAAAGTGACATGTATGCAGCCCTCAAGGGTTCAGTTCCTCAAAGTTATCTGCATGTTACTGCCAAAATTTTCACACTTTTGTGAAAACACTAAATTACAAACGAACAATACAATTTAGCCACTTAAAGGGTATTGTTACGAAGCCAACACTAACAATCCTGTGGTTTCCCATGTTAGTCATACACAGGGCCTGTCCACCAGGGGTGTCCCGATGCTCGAGACGGAGTCCCGAAATTCGGGATGGAATGGGATCCCGAAAATTCCCGAAGATTCCCGAAAATGCCCGGTTTTTTCATTCTGGTGATCAAATTCTAATGATTCTAGTAATACGCTTGTTCTTCTATATTTCATTGAACATTCTCGGGAATTCCGAACTTTTTCGGAAAGTTTGGACATTTTCGAGATCCCGAATCTCTTCAGGAATTTCGGACATATTCGAGATCCCGAATCCCTTCAGGACTCTCGGACATTTTCGGGATCTCTAAAATTTCGACATGTCTCGATCCCGAAAAAAATTCCCGTCTCGCCTCTACCCGACGTTTTCGAAATCCCACACACCTCTGTTGTCCACACTTCTTTTCCTACAGCCTTTTATGTTAGCCATATAGGGGCTTGTCTGCTACTAACAAAATTCTCGAAAATTACCAATCCTCGGCACCGCAATCGAACTCCACTCACCCCTGCGCTAGTAATAAAGTATAAAACATAAGACCTTACCACGTAAGTACCTATAAAACAATGGTTTATGCTATTGTTAGCCTAAAAATTGTAATATATTTGACAATTAACGAATTAATTTGTTGCAACTTAATTTCTGAAACTAAGTAATAATTTTAATAATTGTATAGGTGCTCTGCTACGACACAGTTTGCATAGTACTTTTATAGATAAAAATGGACCATCGTTGAAGGGTTAATTGAATTAAAATAGGTGTTTTGCTGGTACAAGAAAAATATTACAATGTGTTATATCGTAATGCGGATATTCGATTTCCTCGTGGTAGACGTCTTGGAACTTTCAAAATACCATTTCACTTTACGTGAAAGGCAGATTACATTGCAAATATGAAGAGATAAAAATGAAAGGTAGTTTAATGTTGATTTTTTGTTCAACTTAAACGTTATAGTTGAGCCTAATAAAAGGAACCGAATTGCGTACAAGACTTGAAGTTCTATTATTATTATGTCGTTCAGACGTAAAAAAATGATTTTTATAAAATTAATATTACTTCTAATATTTGGTCACGTGATTTTTTCTACTTTCTGCTTCACTGATTTATAATACTAGTACCTATTTTGTTTAATGAATGTTGAATTTGAAATACTATGGAAACAAAATTTTATTACTTATAATCAGCATTCAACGTTTTCAAGATTTCTTAATTAGAAATTTATTTTTCCAATTCAAACAATGAATTGCTCGATTAGTTAACAAATACCTATTTATTGAATATTTTACATTTATATAACAAACTTTGAAAATCTTATTCTTACCGATTAGTTTGGGAAATAAATTTCAACATCAACATCACTAAACACAGCAACAAAAACTGTATTTGTGAATTTATTGTATTTGATTAGGTACCCAGTATGTAATTGAATCTTACATAAAAATTAATTTTAATTTGCATTTATTGTTCTAAATAAAGTAAAATTACAAATGTCCTATATATAAATATTAAAGAGATATATAAATGCTTCAAGTACTTTCAGAAAAAATAATGCAATTTCCCTTGAAATCAAATAAAAAATAAAACAACGTTTAATTGTGTTACGACAAACGATCGAGGTTCAAGAATCATAGAAACTTGCTTAAAGAAATTAAAGATGGAACCGCATATCACACGAAACACATTACATTATTATTACGATCAATCACGAGACCATGAATGACCTAGAACCACTTCCTATGTGCTTGCGAAATAACAAAATACTAGAACTTGAACAGACATAGCCACGTGTAGCTGAGCAATCATTCGAATAAATAGCGGCGATGAGCGTAGAACCGTTTGGCGAACGTGCAGGCTGAGCGCACGCCTACGTACCTACACAGAGGTTTGTCTCTGGAGAAAGTCCTTGCACTTGCCTCTAACTATGCGTACAGACTCGCTGGCTTTTTCCTTGCTTTACGTAGAAATTCATTCCTCGAAAATTTAGAACACCTTACTTGCTATTTTTATTTCTTTTTATCGTACAGCATATTTGACGCATTTCTATAAAATCGGTTTCAAGTTAACTCGGTTAATTTTACTGTTTATAGTGACACGAATTGCTTGTGTAGTTTATTAACGACAGACAGAAACAGGAAAGTGTGCCTTTAGAATATTGAAAACTACAATATATTTTACAAATACAATTCCATAGCAAGCTTTAAAGCCATTTTGTGGAATACTTAAAACGTAAATATTTGAAATTTCATTTCATCTAGAATACTTTAAATGTAACTACGTAAAAAACTAAAATATCGTACGTGACATACACATTCACAATATGCACACTGGTTGGTTTTAATTAAATTTTTTTTATGTTAACTAGATTTTAAAAATGATATCGTATTATAAAAATATAATATTAAAATGTGAGGATAACGAAAGTTATGTCGAATAATCAGAAAACTAAATGGAAGAATGTGAATTTAATTTACTTGTTCAGCACATCGAATAGAAACTTTTGTATACTGAATTCTAATTAGACAAATTTATTTTAAATATTGGAGGTACCTGAATATCTGAAGTGAAGTTTGTTCAACAAAATGAAAATGTAATCTAAATTATTTCGATTTAATTTTATTCCCATTTTATCCTCTACTTTTTTCAAATCTGTATTGTATATCATCGGTTTTCTTAAGTATGATACATAAATAATTGTGCGATAAATTATGTATAGATTTTTGTTTTAAAAAATCAATCACTATAAACGCTATTTACGTAAGAAAAGTTCATTTTGCCGCAAAAATGTAACCGCATGCATGTCATTACTAATAAATCACTAAGATTTCAATAAGAAAACAAGATTTCATCATTTATTCAATGACAAATATATGCCACTACCTTTTAAATGCAACTTCTATTTCATGTCTTTTCAATGTTTGTCAATTCTTGTGTAAACGCGAGATCTTCATAAGTAATGATACATTCATACGCTACACTTGAGTATATTTAAGTCTGCTTACTGGAAAAGAGAAAAATAGATGAAATAGTTTTATTTAGACTAAACAATTAAATCTCGCTTGGCCAACGCTCAGTCTAATATTTGAAATAGTTGAACATCTCAAGGTTAAACAATTTAAATTTTAAGTTAGTTTTGTATTGTGATAACTTAGTTATGCGTCCTTCAAAAAGTAATACAAGTACATCCATTTTTGTTTTTAATACGCATCTAGTTTTTAGTATTTTAATGTATTTTACATATACTTATGTACCTTGTTTTGCTCTATTCCTAAATTTCACTTAAAGTATTCACTTAAAATTGACTATCAATAGGCGATAACGAAATAAAAAAGTAGAAAGAAAATCGGCTGAGAAGTGTAACTTACAATTGAATTAGAGTAATACGCAAGCATTATATTGTATTTATCGCTTAATAATTCACCATGCCCCAATTTCGTGTCATTATGTTAACAGGTTGCAACTATGCAGCTATAATTACCAGCATTGCACCAATATGTGATTAGCTGCCATTACTATGCAAATTTAATACATCTGTGCCAAGTCAAGAAAAGTGCATTCCTCGTTATGTTTGCTAAATGTCTTCACATCAATTTGTTTTATCACAGTGCTAACTTTTCTTATCGGATGATGTGCAACGTAGATAAATTCATGAACAGTTAGCAGTCGAGAAACTGAAATTTCCTGTTGGCTAATCTGCCAAAAAGTTTCAACGAGTACGCTGGCCATGTGTCATGGCGTCATTTAAAGTTGCCTTTGCCCGCGGATCGACACGTGTCACGCATCTAAATCATGACAAATTCGAAATTGAGATCGTGATTCGAGTGATGACAACGATATCGCTTCTTCGATTCTCAGAGCGATACTTTTTCTTGTCAATTTGTCGTCATTTCGACATAATTTGCTGATACAGTTCTCAAGGTCATTTGATTGATGCAAGGAAGTGCAATCGGTTATAAAAAGTATTGCATTCCTTCGAATTATCTTCCTATATCTTTTTGTATTGACCAGAATAGCAATCGAGAAAAAATAAAACTCTTTGGTCCTCTAAATTGGTAAATTTTTTACTGTTACAAACTTTATAGGTGTATTTTAGTATTTAGAAATAAAGATTAATCCTATAATTATTCTATAAATAATTTAAAAAAAAATATAGAAATTTGTACCACTTGATTTTGCGGTAAATGTGGTTTTAATTTTCAAGAAACAAGATAAAATAATGTACTAAGGAAATAATAACAATTTGATTAAGCATTCCGCAGTGTGTAAATGGTTATTTAAATTCGAGCGTCCGACATCAAGTTTCATTTTTATAAATTTGTTAACTTTTTCTACATTAATAAATTTTTTGAATATTAATACAGCAAAATCATACAACTGACTAAATTTTAAAAAACTTACTTTTTAAATGAGTTAAAAGTCTCAAAAATCATCAAACAGTTATTGTTGAAACACATACAAATATTTGAGGTCACAACTAAATATGTACATGTAACTTCAATCTGTTGGACTCATCTAATTTATTTGCCAGCAAGTTCAAGTTGAATTTATTTACCAACTACTAAATACGATTTCTCTCTTATGCAAGAATGTATAATCAACTTATACAAGTTATTCTATTAAAAAACTAAAATTATCGTTATTTCACCCTATTTTGGGTTTCCTTGGGTTTTGTATACAATTGTACATCAAAACTCAACCCGCTTTAAAATTTGCAATACCTATTAACACATAATTTTAGAATATTATCAGATGTTCAAAATGATTGGAAAAACGAAAATGACTAACGCAATCGAAATTTTAGCAAATAATTAATCGGATCAATTACCTTTAATTACTTCTTTAATATCTGCAACATTTCTGCCAGTACTAAACCACGAATTCTTATTAAAATTGTGGCTGTATTCAAATATTATAAATGAATAGTTAAAATATATTGAAAAATATTGGAATAGTTTAGAATTTGAATATTATTATTCCGATATTAGGGTATTGAAACACGTTATATAACAATCAAGTATGTACACACAAATAAATATGTATTAAGAAATTCATATTAGACGAATTATAGTATATCGGCCATTAAATGACAAACTTTATTGTGTTAGCCTGAGTCATTATTGCAGCAAATAAACGATACGTATTATAAATCAAATTCATTAAGTTCGTTTTTAGCATCTATATAAGTAATACAACACATTCAGTGTTTCAGATCTTAAATATTCGGTTACTATTTGGAAACTAACAATTACTCGAATTATACTCTTCAAACAATGAAATTACTAAAGTATTCGAGCACAGTAAAACGCAATAAATAAGTATATTTTCAACCCCTATTCCCAACAGCCACAAACTTCCTCCTAATCGTAAATACAAATTGCATAGATCCATAGTGAAGGCGGAAACGCTTCACAATCTCGGACCGCGGCGAAGTCACGCAAGAATATAGAGACCCAGACCTTGCAATCTTGCTCGAGGATAGGGAAAAGCGTACTCACATTTTCGAAGTCTGTGTTTCATGTCACGGCGCGGTCTCACGTTGCCCTTGATCGATCTTTCATATTGGCTGGCAAGTACAATACATAGATCCCCGTCTCCAATCCACGTGCTTCTCGTTTCGCAGCACCGAAATCGAATGTTTCAATTTCACATTACAGGTCTTCCGTCGCTGATTCTCAGACGCGACCGACTACCGCTTCCTCGTGAAGGATCCTCGCTAGAACCAGACGGAAGCACGCAAAACGGACGGATCTAAAGAGATACGGAAGAATACACGACGCGGTGAGAGGCTGACACACGACTGAACGCTCGCGTGGTGTGCATTCCACTCAGGCCGAAATGTTGCGCCCACCACCAGGTATCCCCCGCCGATGCGATGGTTATGTACCTGTCCTGGTACAATGAGAACCATTCCGTCCAGGTCGGTTTTCTTCTGACCCCTGCGGGACGCATTTTGTAAGAGGCGGGTGTTTTCACTTGGGCGGAATGCGGCTAATGAGAATTCAACGTTCATGGGTGCGTCGCCACTTTTTGGGGGGATTTCGTGACTTTTATTCAATTTCATAATTATGTTTATTGTTCTACTAGTGCTCACACACTGAGAATCTAATATTCAACTGTTCTCACGACAAAAATACTCAAATAAAAAAAGTTTCAAAAATATAGGAATATTCGCCTATTTCCTACTTGATACGCAATTTTTCGAAATTTTCCATAAACTTATAATAATTCAGTAAGCTTTGGATTGTCGTATTCTATAAGAATATTTGCCGAATATATTTATATTTGTATTTTTGCTCACCTTGAACGTACTGTGCGTCGTCAGGATTTGTTTGGATCGGATTTGGGCAAATTTGATTTGAGATTGAAATAATAAATAGCTATTTAAAATAATATTTCTGACAGTTGTATATTTGATGCCACCTAATATTTGAAAATATCGATTTATTTAAAATAATAATAATTTTCCATGATGAATGATTTCGTTACTCCTTTATTTCTAATCTCTGTATCTGAGAACAAACTTGACCATGAACCTGACCTTAGTCCATGTTTGTTATTTTTCAGGAGAGAAGCTAAACAAATGTGATCACAATCACTCAATTTTCAACATAGTATTTGTTGTGGTTTATTGTACTATTAAATCTTCTTTATTTACAACGTAACGTAAATAAACTCCTATTATTTTAATAAAATTGAAAGAAAGCAGTATATAAGGTGTTATATAAAATTTAATTTTGAAAAAAAAGCTTTGAATTAATTTGGCTCTTTGATTGATACAGATCTGATAATACACATAATTGTCAAAATACATCATGCAGCAAAAACACTGTATTTTAAGAAATATGAAAAACCAAATTTTATTAGCATTGTTTTTACCAAATAAATAATTATTTGAAATCGTTATGGAGAAAGATAATATAGTATCTAAGATTAACATGAGGTACGTAGAAACTATGGGATGCAAGGATGCAGGTGACATTTTTCTGATATCGAGTAAATCGGATTTGAAATTCAAATATGTTAAAACAATAGTTTGTAAAATCTCCATAATAATTAAGTTATATTTAATGCTTAACATATAGTAAAGAGCATATACACAGATTTCTAACTAATTTCATTTTTGTGTTTATGAATTATTAAATTGTACTGAAAATAATGTTATTGTACTTGCATTCCTTTGGTCCCAACTAAATTTTTCACAATCAGTTTTTTGTGAGGAAAAATGAAAAAAAACATAGGATACCACATTCTAAAGACCTGTTAGTGTTAGTAAATGCTTTTATTATGAATACTAATAGTTAAGATATATCAAAATTATATTAAATTTATCCCTACTCATCGAATCTACAGAAGTTCTTCGTAACATCCGCTACAGACGAGTGCTTTTTTATCGCCGTGGCGATTTGCCGCAGCGCATTGTAGTAATAAAGACAATTCCCAATTTTCCATTGTAGAAAACAAGGACAGACATAAACCTTGTTTAGATTAGTTAAGTTACTAGAATACAAGCAGCTTGCAAGTGAATTGAAGCAACTTGACCAATGTAAACCTATTATTGTACTTGACTTGAAACATCCATTTAAGTTTCTATTTTGTCTAGACATGTTCAGATTAGTTAAGTTACTTGAATGCAAGTAATTCGGGGCAATATGATCAATGTGAACATGTTATATTATTTGACTTGAAATGTCCTTTTAAGCTTCGAGTGAAGTTAACGCCTTTTCAAGTTTTCTTTGCCTTGAAACACACATCGATTGATGTATGCCATGGCGTACACTGTATCATACACGGCAAATTTCAAACAAATCGACGAACATGTGAACGTCAAGGAGGCTGTTAAAACTGCATGTCTTGTTTGAAAAATACGTAATTAAATAACCAGGATGTATCACCTCTTTTGACACATTTTTATTATTTTTGCTTGACAGCTTGAATTCAAGTTACTTTTAAATTCGAACCACTTGAATTGAACTAACTTGACTTATGTGAACACAAATTTCATATCGGGCTACTTAAATACAAGTGGCTTGAATTCAAGTAACTTGACTAATCTAAACAAAGCTTATGCCTTTCCTTATTTTCCACAACTGAAAATTAGGAATTGTCCTTATTGCTACAATGTGCTGTAAAAAGTTTGCTCATCTGCAGCGGGCTATAGTGTTTATGATTGTTTCGATAGTAGGAGCATCAGCTCCAAACAAGTAAGAAATATCGTGGAGATCAACGTATGATATAATAAATAACTTGTATCCTTTTGACATCAACCTATTTCAATAATTTGCTTAGCAGTCAATTTCTTTAACGTTTAAATGATAGCTTTACACAACGTATATTTAACGATTTAACTAACCATGTTATTCTTAACTCAAAAATTTCATAAATGCCACTTACATCCCTTTGGTTCTAAATGCCTCATATATGTATTTCAAATAATGTCATTTTAAAAGCATCCAGAGGTCTGGTTTAAGCGCGCTCCTTTACAGATGAAATTTTAAAACGACTTAAAACTTTAGGAATTGATTGTACTCACATATTGAGGGGAAGTAAAAAATGTTTAATAAAGCAACATTTGATAAAAAATGCAGCAATTTGTTTATAAATTTTTTGTACATATTCTTCCTTGCATCCTAAAATATTCTTTCCATGTTTGATACTGTATAACATGTATTTATAATTTATAGTTGTAATTCTAACACATTATTTATTGGTTATAAATAGATTAAAATCTTTAAGTACCCAAATTAAAAAAAAATTTTAAGTTTCAAGCCAGGTGATCCGAGAGGTCATTTGTACTAATAATAAGTAGGTTTGCGTCTATCAAGTAATGCTTGTTAACATTAGTACGTAATAATATTGTATTGTCGTGCAATTTTAAAGTAGGGTAAGTACTATTAATTCAATATTCTTCTGCTCGCATTCAATGTGTTGTGAAAAGACTCACGATATCGAGTGTTCGTCAATAATAAGATATGATAATGTAGTTTCGAAAGGATAGATTTGAGAATCTACAATGATTAATTATTTTTTGCTGTTTTCAGTAACAATCTTGCGATGCCTTTTGTTTTCTAAAACGGTCAAAAATTTGATTTTTCGTTTTTTGTAGATTCTTACAGTTTAAAGTTTTAAGAATGTTTATTATACAACCGTGAAATAGCAGATTAAATAAGAATCTAAAAGCATTGATTGCTCATGAAGTAATTATAACTAAAAATTTAAACGCGTATTTCACGAAACCAGACTTTAAAAATCGGCGGACACGACTTCTCGAAAACTGTTCAAGTGATTGATTTGAAACTTGGCATACGTATTTAGTATGCATTTAAGCAGGGAACGAACCTTGAGTGATTAAAGTTGATTTTTTAGAATAAAAATACGGTATTTTAGTTTAAACTGTGGTTATTTTGTGAATTTTCAATTTTTTGACGAATCTGAAGTTTGTTCCCTTCTTCCACTCTTAATAAATTAAGCTTCTTTTGAATCTTTGTTTCAAACCATTCTCAGTTGAGTTATGATACCTGCGTCAAAAGTTTCCTCTTTAGGAGGGTCTTCATGTACCCCATTAAGCCTATATTAAATATTTTGAGTTAATTTTTTTAATGTACTGTTAAATAATTAATATATAAATACCTGAAGATTGAAAACTCTCTGTTGAATACAATCGTTGAAAAAGTTCCCAAAAATCCCTCTGTTCTACGTGCTCGAAACTAAAAGTGCCTCTTAAAAATCCCTCTTTTTTAATCTCTCTTTCTTAAACTACCAAATTTTCAGCATTCTTTTAATTTTCTTCTTAAAATATTGAAACATGTGTATGTAATATTTATTCATCACTGTATTGACAAAGTGCATACTTCCTAACACAAATTTCACCGTCATTTTTCATACACTTACATAGTTCTGTATAAAATATATAAGTGTCACTCATCAGTTGAATTCATTTACTGGATATTGATATATTTATTTATTAAAGTACAATAGTAGGCATTTAACCTTCTCAAGGATACTGAATGGAAGTGCATATTTCTTACGTTAAGATTAAATACTATTGACGTAATGATGATAAACATATTATGGTGTGCAAAGAGAAATTATGGTGTACAAATATCACGGAATTACTTAACCAGGAAACGAGAATCATACACTAGTGCAAACCAAGTACCTACCTAATAACTTGTATGATGTAAGAATACTTTTTATAGACATGGAAATTTAACTTGAATTTACTTAAAAATGAAACTTATAAATGACGATGACACACACCAGAAAGACTTGTTATTCCCCCTTTTTTTAATACATCAACATATCTAACTACTTCTGTGGGTAATTTAATTACCATGCAAATAAACTGTTAATGCAGGGAAATCTTAAGACGTTCTAGTTTCATCGTCAGTAAATCGTTATTTTACCATTTTTCCATAGTTAAAGTTAAATAACGAAAAAATGAAATTGAATGATTTGTTATAAATCGAAATTCGTCGGTATCGTCCTGGCTAGAAATGTACTGAATGTTACGTTTCACAAGTAGAAGATATTGTTAAATATCCAATCTACCAGGTTTTTAAGAATTTTATATTATAAACATTTGCGCCGTGTTACCGTTATGAACAAATATGTTTTTTGTCCCGTAGCAGAAGGGTTGAGAGTTATGAATTATAAATGCACTCTTAGAGTCACGTGACTTCAAATTACTATTTTGTAATTTGATTGCTTATAACAAGTTGCGAACTCTTAGTGAAGGAAGAAGTTGTAAACAATACGTATGCATACGGTAAACTTGTTTATCGTGATGGAGCTACAAATGCATCGTTAATTTGATCAACTGCATGCAGAAAAAAGCATATAGAGTAGCAACAATCCCAGCGATTTTATATAGAACTGATGTAATTTGACATCATACTGATATTATCTTATTTTGTGTATCTTTGTTATAACTAAGATTACAAGTGCACTTCTACTCAGCTATTATGTATACTTAACTAGAATTCAATTATTCAGAAAATGCAGCCCCTTGCAAAACAATTTTATTCTATATTTTCGACTTAAGTTGAGAGCTAGACATTAACCTGAGATGATGTTAAACTGAACTGAAAGATATATAATTTCAAAATGGAAATGACTAAGAAAATATTCTATTCCTTAATATTAAAAGACAGCATTTTTTAGAATTCCATGAGGGAAACTATAAATCAAATACACTATGATCTATATAATGTTAATAACGTGTTTTTAGAAAGTTTACCGCAAGAAATCAACATTTCTGATATTCTGAATATTGCTTAGTAAATACTATTAGAATTTACAATAACTATACTAACTGAATATAAAACATAACATGAAACTTTATCTTCGCAGAAAAAAAGTAATACCTAGAAAATTTACTCGAAGTTATTTGAACGAGAAAGTTTCAACTGATTAAAATCGTTTTGTGATTTTTTGCGGTAATAAATTTTCACAGTTCAATGTAAACAAGTTTTCTAAATAAACAGCAATATCCAGACATAGATATGCATAGAAACGTGAGGATAAATCAGAAATTATGAAGTAAATATAACTGAATTGAATAAAATGAAGCAGAGCAGTTACTTTCTCTCGATTCGTTCACGTAATAAGACCGAAATATTACCTGCAAGTATATGGTCAAGTTATGTCATCCTGTAATTCCTTTCCTTACGCTTTTTCACGGAGTAACTTAAAGTTACTTAAAGCAACTTAAAGAGTAGGTTATAAATTCATTTCATCTCTGAAGACTAACTTGAAACGTTCAAACAATAATTACTTTTGTATATTTGTTTAACGGAGGTACTTTTATTACATAAAGGATTTTATAACACGTGGCCCACTTTAAGAGTAGACGAGAAAAAAAGTTGATACAGAAGTGCTGAATAATATTTACGATTTTCTACCTTTTTTCTCTCCTCGAAGCAAGCAATTAAAAGTATTATTGAAATTCTGTAATTATCACATTTTTAGATTCTCAAAATTCCAACTATTCAAATATTTAAATTTTCAAATTCTTAAACATTCAGATTTTCAAATCTGTACATTTATAAGTAAATTTCAAATACTTAAATGTGTATAGTTTGTTCACTGAGTTGAAAGAATAGATGACAGTTCGACGTCCGCGTAACCAATTACTACGGCTGGAGCTATTAGCTGCGAATCGATTGTCAATTTCAAGGACAAACTGGAGTATATCGTAGGTAATAATTATGTTTGTTCTAACCCAAAAATGTTAGCCAATAATTCTGATTGTGAGTTGTAAAATATACTGCAATCACCGATTAAAAAGCGCATGAAACGATCATGTCTTGGATTTAATGAAAAAAATATCGTTTTAAATATTTATAAAAAAGAATTTGAAAACAATCGAAACAGAAACATTAATGAAATAGTGACAGTAACTGCTAGGTCTTCAGGAATTTCTAAAACTACAAAGCAATCATTACATATTGTGCAACAAAAATACTATTTCATTTTGTGATATTCTTCGTAACTCGATCTATTGAATACGTAAAGAGCACATATCAGAAGGAATAATATCTCCCAAAAAAACAAAGAATCGTAGAAAAGTTACCACAAAGTATATGAATTTGATAAAAATGCAATGATATGTGTTGTTCATCAATATTATCACCGTGGCGAACTCTCTACAATTACACTGTTCAACAAATTTTGACTTTTTTTCGATTTTGTAAACGTGAATAAACATTTCTTATAGATTTCAACATGCTGATTACGAATCTGCAAACCGTTTTTAACCAGAACGTACAGTTTTTGAAAAAATCAATTTTGAAAAAAATGACAAATTTTCAACTTTGGGATTTTTCTGTGCTTTTGCCGTAGTAGTTATTTAGTTGCTCTTTGCAGGAAATGATTCTGTGAACTCTCCCGAATAAAATAATATAAAGAGTTATTAGATTATAAACATCGAAATAGGTTTAAATAACAATTAAAATGAAAAGGACACCCAAAACGCACCCATTTTTGCTGATATTTTTCACTTTATTTCAAAAAGTAAGGGTCTAGGAGAAAATTTGACTATACCACGCGATAGAGCAAACCTTTCTACTAAGGAAAGCATCAAGCGAATGTTCAAAATTATTTTTGTTTTCAATATAGAAATAAAATAGTTTGGCGAAACGCGCGCCGGCGGCAGTGGTACTCAATGACGTCAATGTGTATAGGGTCCGCGGAACGGCAGGCGATAGGCGAGGCGTCCAGCGGCGCGCGCCGCCGTCATTGAGTACCACTGTCGCCGCCGCGCGTTTCGCCAAACTATTTTATTTCTATATTGAAAATAAAAATAATTTTGAACATTCGCTTGATGCTTTCCTTAGTAGAAAGGTTTGCTCTATCGCGTGGTATAGTCAAATTTTCTCCTAGACCCTTACTTTTTGAAATAAAGTGAAAAATATCAGCAAAAATGGGTGCGTTTTAGGTGTCCTTTTTACTTTAATTGTTATTTAAACCTATTTCGATGTTTATAATCTAATAACTATTTATATTATTTTATTCGGGAGAGTCCACAGAATCATTTCGTGCAAAGAGCAACTAAATAACTACTACGGCAAAAGCACAGAAAAATCCTAAAGTTGAAAATTTGTCATTTTTTTCAAAATTGATTTTTGCAAAACCTGTACGTTCTGGAAAAAAACGGTTTGCAGATTCGTAATCAGCACGTCGAAATCTATAAGAAATGTTTATTCACGCTTACAAAATCAGACCCGTGTTGAACAGTGTTATTGTTAGACAAGTTTTAAATGATATCAATGCTGATCTTATATTACCGAATTTCAGAAAAGTTCTTTCCATAAGCTATTGAAAAATATTAATTTTATATTCGTTCGTCGAGGACGTGATAGCTTTTCAAACGATAATGATAAAGTAATTTTGTGATGTAGAAATTATCTAAAAAAAGTAAAGAAGTTTAGGGAAGCCAATCATCCTATATATTATTTGGATGAGACCTGGGTTAATGCTGGCCAAAAATAAAATTTCTAAGCGAGTTTTCAACAGGTTTAAAACACCTTTCTGGTAAGGGTAAATGGTTGATTGTTACTTACATTGGTAATGATAAAGGGTATGTGAATGATGTTTTATGAGCGTTTGAATCCAAAAAACCACTGATTATCATAAGGAAATGACCTCTACAACATTTGAAGCATAGTTTTTAAAAGTTTTAAATAAACTTGAAAATAATGTGGTGATTGTTTTAGATAACGCACTGTGCCATTCTCGAAGAACTGATAGAGTACCCAGCATTAGTTGGGAAAAGGAAACCATAAAAAATTGGTTGCGTTCTAGAAATATGTTCCGTATGATCGTATGAACTATCATTTACTTTTTCGACTCAATGGACATACTATAGTTAAGTATCTACTAAACATTTCTAATATGTATTCAAATTTTTGAAACTTCGAGTATTTCAAATTTTTGTATTAGTTTTAATTACCGATTTCCAATACCTGGAACAAAGACGTCTATATCCTTACAAATTGTATCGAGTGTAGAACCAAAATAATGTAATTACATAAAATCAGGCTTTTTTCGTACTATTACTTGACCTTGTTCCTGAATTAGTATAGTTAACCATTTTCGTATACTGCTAATCAGAGAACTGATTTTACTACACAAATACAAGAACTTTTGCAAAAAGGAACTCTATATTATACTACATCACGATTCTAACTAAGCTTGCATTCAAGTTGACGTTGACGGTAGTTATTTCCAGTACTTTACATAAAAGTAAGATGCTGAATATCATTGAACTGTAGTTACAACCTGAAAGGAAGGTCGAATAGAGTACTGTGTGCATATAAATTGTCTTCGTTATTTTCGTTTTCGTCGTTTACTGCGGAAGTCGATTTTATATGTTACGAAACATTCTGTATAATATCTCTTTTAATTTTATTTTTAAAGCTGAATCAACGCATAGATATGTCTAGTAACTACATTTGTTACACTGGAAATGGGCTCTATGATACTTATTAGATTAAATAACACAATTTAACATATTTTAAAAATTTTTAAATCTTTAAACATTATTTCATATTTTTGTCATTTTTTGAAGGTTATTATGAATTTTATACAAGCTTCTTTCATGTTAGTATTGCTGCAAGATCGAAATTTTAAGCAAGACAGGGTGTCAAAAATATATATGACTAATCACAATCCTGAGTTTTGTTAGTACTACCTCCTTGATGTTTCCTGTCAAACAATAAGTCTTCATAAATATCTATCCTGTGCTAGAAATACTTGGAATTATTCAAGGAGTGTTTCAGTTTTCTTTATGAATTTTATTGAAAGATTTTAGAACCTTTTTATAATATGTTAGTAAATTTAACTAATTACATAATAGATTTGCAGCCTCCTTTGCAACTTCATCGATTCTTTCGTTCCTTTGAATTTTTGTATTTGATGAAACTCATCCAAGCAGGATTTCAGAGGCTTGTTTCTTTAACAAGATGCATTTGTTCTATTCAATAATTTTCTGGGCGATTGGGCGTTTTAATTTAGCAGTTTTTAGAGCTGACCAAATACTCTTGGAATCTGTGTAAATAATCTATAATGTTTACTAGTTTTGTGCTTATTTTTCTAATACATTTTGATTCTTTCAAAGCTGTGTATACTCCATAAAAATTGATTGAATAGTGGTCAAGCAAATTAAAACCTACTAAATTCTTTTTCTCAGAAATTATTGTTGCATTAGCTTGTCTCGTAAAAGCTCGTGCGAGTTTGAATCTGCAAATCTGTCTCATGGGTTGCTGAGTCTCAAATTTCACGTGGCTCACTTTGGTTTGCAAACTAAGCAAACTTGATTTTCAGTAAGCAAGGCATTTCAAAATAATGCAAAATAGATACTTCAGTAAAGCTAAACTAAATGCTTCTCCACTTTGTCTCGGGCGAAAGCTGACAAGTGATGGGAAGTACGAGCTGAGCCACATCATGTGCAAGCCACTCCAATAGTCTCGTTGCACAGTGTGTAATTTTAACAGTCTAGGTATACAAAACCTGTTTCTAAAATATATAAATTCCTCTTTTGAATTGAGATCAGCTGATTTCAGATACACCATATTACTTGAAAATAACATTTTTGCAGGCGTTGATGTTTCAAAAAGAAAACACTACTGTCTAAAGCTTCTTGCATTTTTAGTGTTTCAACTTTTCTCCGTTAATTCAAATTGTGCACGTTGTTAGTTTAAATTAAGCTATTGTTTTTGCTCATTATATTGTTAGATCACCTCAGGTAAATCTATACATTTTTCCCATTAGAAACGTGTCACATTTCTCCTTAAAATCATAGGCACGCTTAAAATTACATCTTTTAAAACATAGAATATTATATGGGATTGATTTTTCGAAGAGAGCATTGGGTCATTGACTTCCCAAAATACGAGAAAGGATTAATTAATTTTCAATTTATGGGAAGAACATTCGAAACCATCAAGAATGGATGAAATGCATATTACGAACTATTTGTCTACCAGAAGTAACAAACGAGATGCCCAAAATCAGATATAGAAATATTGGAGAGGAGGTGTCTAGACTGTTTCCACACCATCACCTGTTTCGCGATATCGAAAACCTGACGCGAAATAACGTAGAAATGTTTATAATATCTCTAGCCGATTTGAATAAGAATTCAAACCTTCTCGGCTACATTGGCTCTGTACATTATCATGACTTTCTCCTCCACGTCATAAGCGAACCTCATGTGGTGCACGAATCTGGAAGATCAGAGCCAAACCCCATCAGGGGTTCCAAGCCATCTAACGTTACCATATCCCAGGTACCACCGGTCAGCATGACCACATATCTCAAAGATATAACCCATCGTAGGGTTTTCTGAGTCAACCATGGCTCGTGCCTGGAGTACTGCCGGTTCGCTCTGATCAAATACTCAAAAAGCACGCTCAAACGTGAGAGTTGAAGTCGTCAACGTTGGCGACTCATACGTGCACCACAGCTGCTGGGTTTTTCGGCTAGTCTACATGGGAAATGTCCGGCGTATATTTCCATTAGATAAACCCCAAACGTTTACTAATTGGTCACTTGGGTCAAAGCCTACTTCGCTGGACTATGCTCTGCAGCTCTTGCTGACGGTTTGATATGGAAGGAGAAAGGCGAAGTTATTCTAAAAGGATACTTCAGAGTATTCGTTCAGTTATTATATTCGGGATCTTTCTGGAAACGACATCGTTGAATTCGCGAGATGTCCTCAGTTTTCAGTCCCAATAAATTCTGCCTAATAAGCTTTCTGAGCTTCGCAAACATAACTACAAAACCAGTTGTATAATACAGTGGATTAAGATTATATATATTTCGCAATTAGTAATAGTGTTGTGACAATTTAATATCTTTATAACCCTAACCGGGAATAAGGAATTACACAACTTCACGGTGGTGGTAACTCGCGTTACAATTTAAACGACGTGAAGTTTATCGTGAAATTGTGCTAAAAAACATCACCGCTATAAAGTAGTTCTAAAATGTATGAGAGTAATAGTGGTTTCGAAACGAAATCATTATGATTGTAATTACAACATTAGAAAGTTATTTATATACTACGTCTGTTCTAGCTAGATTATGAAAATTTTACACTGTGTGTTAGTGTGTATGACTGACAACGAGTAAAACAATAGCGAATTGTTTGGTCAATAAAACCGGGTTAAGGTTTTGTGAAGCTTGGGGCTGGGTTACGATTCATAATACTCTTGACATGAAAAACAGAAGGCGAGTGGTTGTTTCATACTATACTAAAGTATTTCCTAATTTAGGAAGAATTTTATAAACGATAACCACTTTCAATTCTTGATGAAGTGAAGTAAAATCTTTAAATATTGACCGCCCTAGTATTATTATATTTATGCCACCTCACAATGAAAGATAAGAATAGGGAAGTGTTTCTTGTAAAAATTTATTATTTCCTATTTTAAATCTTTTAATGATTGAGCAGCTAATTTGCCACATCGATTAAATTCATACAATAACGATAAATAGTCAATCAAGTGCTTTGGCACTAAAAAGAATAGAATATTTTAAATCTTTGAAACGTACCTACACTTAAATTCTGGAAATTTATTAATTAAGCAAATTATTAAAATTAATACAATTTAAAACTTTATATTTAATATTTAATAATGCTAATGTATTTAATCTTTCCTAATTTATATTTGTACTTAAATAATTTTTTATATGTTTTGAAGTTAAAATTAACTGTTTCGAATTTTCCCCAAAAAATGCAGCCCCATATAATTTTATTATGTGCATTATGTTAGAAATGTAGAAAATTTGATTATCTTTATAATAAATGTATACATTTGAGAAGTATTAATTTTGCGTGTTCTAAAAACATTTTAGCGTTTTAATCATCTGTTAAATCTACAAGACGGTTGTTCTTTAAAACATCTCTGAAACTAAGATATATATTTCTACAATATCTGAAATTTAGTCCTTCAGAAGATCTAAAAGATTTACGAGGCGAACATTCCTAGAACATGTGAAATGTAAGCCATGGGAACATCCGTAGGACTTTCCGAACAGACGTTTCTAAAACATGCGAAACTCAAGCCTTAAGAACATCCGTAGGACTTTCCAAACGGACATTTCTAAAACATTTGTAAGACTTGAGGAACGGACGTTTCTAGAATATCTACAATTTATGTTCTAAGAACATCCTAAGGATGTTCAAAACGAACGTAGGATGTCCGGATGTAATCTGCAAACTGAATATGAAACGGACGTTCTTTGGATCTACGGCGCTATCTGAGAAACAGCGTCCATATCAAAACTTTCATATTTCATAAACAATTTACAAGTTTCTTTCACGGAAGGTTCAAACAGATCAACGAGCAAATTAATTAAATTGGAAATAGAATCTAAATGAGATTGATTGTCCACTGTGGGTCTCTACAACTCAGTCTAACCCAATTCACAGACAACGAAACTGTCCCCATGAGGACTTTACAATCATAAATTATGGGGTTGCCGATTCTCCAAGTGCAGTGATTTACCGGCGACATATGAAAGCGGCTGCGAAGGTGAAAGAAGCACGCGTGCATAATGATAGTGAAAGGAAAAGGTGGCTCCGCTGTTGGACGCCAGCGAAACAGCGCGCCGCCATTATTTAGTTGGCAGAGGACAGACTGCGGAAAACGTATAATCCTTTCGGAAAGATTCCATTTTTGCGAAGGAAATTACCAGCTACGTCGTAATTATGCTATGATAGTCAGCTTTTCATGTAACAAAGTTGCGGTGGATGATTTCGTTGAGCAGTTTCGATGCCTCGGGAATGAAAGTGAGCATTTCCATACAGCGATGGTAGGGATTCCGTGTGGGAACGCATGTCGTCCCCGCGTGATAGGAACTTGTGATCGTACGGATAGTGTCGTTTTTACTTCCGATAGTACCATGGGAAAAACTGTCCTGCAGTTTTTTGACAAGACTCGAGACTTTCTTAGCGCTTAAGTTGTACTACAAGAGATTATACTTGAGTTTAATCTTAATTTTAGAACTTAGAAAGATATTGTTATTACTGCTTAAATAGATAATAAAAATGTTTTTATTATAAAAAAAGTTGTATTTATTTCTTTTAAATAATACATTAATAATAATAATAAAATTGTAAAAAATAGTCTGTATTTTTTTACTTATACCTATAATAATTATAACTAGAAATTATATCTATGTATATAAGTTGAATGCATTCAACATTATCACTAATTAAGTTAATGGATACCTAGAACAGATTGTATACCAGTCAAAGTAGGTATAAAACTATCAACAATGTAATAAACGATTTTGATACTTCGAATTTTATAATTAAATATAAGTAAATATTTACTTAAATATATATGTATATATATTCAATTATAAGTCCTAAATAAATATGCTTAAATTTGGCTATTACATTTATAAGCCATTCATTTTTTTATTTACCTTAGAATAAACGTTTAATGGCACAATCTTTGAAATATATGAAACATATGAATATAAGAGATAATTCTCACGCAGAAACCACATTTACGTTGACATTTTCGCAGTTGTCTATAGTCAATATTTTTGGTTCGTTGGCAATTAGAGTTTTCGTTGCGTCAGGGCATACAGTAATCCTAAATACAGATAAAAACAACAATTAAAAAAGGAAATAAAATTTTTAAAAATTACCTTACGTATCTCCTACACGATGAGACTTAATTCGCGACATCTCTGCCTCTTTGAACTAAACTCGCGAGACAATGTCTTAAACCAAGTCTTATTGTGCAGGTGTAGGGAAAATCAAAATACGTGTAATGTTATCATGAACATGTATTATAAAATAAACTGAATGAAAACCTCAATATTTTAAATAAATGTAATTTTTTATTTAAGACTGCCTACTAATCGGAACTTGATTAGTACAACCGTTTGGGAAACATTTTTTAAATTACCTAACAGTTTTTTTCTATCCTTAATAGATACCGAAAAAGTGAATTTAATAAAATCACTGTAACTGACTTTTTAATTATCGTTTAACATTATATTTACCTTTGTTTGACTATGCACTAAATAAATAAGGTATAAGGTGGGAATATGGATCACTTTTTGTCTTTTGCGAAAAACGCATATTAAAAATAGAAAAATTGCGTAAACGAAAGATGAAAATGGTAGCTCATCGATCTGAGATAATGTATCAGTTGCGTTTTAATATGAAAATTCAATTGTCTTGAAGAGTTTTACAGAGTTGTGTCAAAAACAAGCTTTGACAAAGTGGAATGATAATATGGACCAGAGCTGAAAAGATAAAAAACTCGTAACAAATAGTTTTATTTATTTACAGATTCTACATTTTAACATTAAAACAAGTTTTCTTTATATTTATAGTAAGTTCCCTTAGCACCGAAGGACACCCGATACCGGATATTAGTTATATCTTTAAAAAATGAAACATAACAAAGAGACCAAACTGCAAATGTAAGACCCGATATACACGAGCGATATGTTGACATATGATTTCGTTGCGATCATATGCCTGTCTTCGTAGTTTGTAATTGGGAAACCAAAGAAAATCATGATCGCAACAGTATCGTGCGTCAAATTATCGCTCATGTGCATTGGCCCTAAAGAGAAGATTCCTGCTTTGTCGCATTTCATTTTTTAAAGATGTAGCTAATGTCCGGTTTTAGGGGCCGTCCGATACTAGAGAAACTTCCTCTATATAAAAAGCAAAGTAGAAAATTTTGAAAATATTTGAAAATAAAAATAAAAAATAAGAAACAGTAGAAAATAATTGTATAGATTTTCTTTTGAAAACATTATTTTTGATTAATGAAATTCAGCATAAGTTTGATACTTAATAGAAATTTCTTAAATTTTGACAAAAATTACAAATAAAAGCATCACTCCCAGATTCAATGCATATGAAGAGTGGATCCATTTTTGAAATTGCGGGGAAAGAACAAAACGTAGTGAAGAGAAGTTGTAACATAGATTATGCAGCCCCGTCCATATTGCCACCTTTTATCTTTTTTCAAAATAACTTAGAAATATTGACATGAGAAGCATATCCTGCTACCAAAGAACTAAACACAGCAGTTTGAAGCTCAACTTTGTGACTATTTATTCCTCTATAACTAAAATACTAAACAGGATGGAAATTATAAAGCGTTACAGACGAATATCTCTAAAAATATTGATTATACGCAAAAATGTTTCAGATGAAAATTGTTCAATATTGAGGGGAATATCATGTGGTGGGATTTTTATTTTTCCCGGTGGACGAGTAAAAGTGAGGTGAAGGTTACGACCATTTTTTCAAATGGAACTATACTTTTATTTTTTGCTAGTATTGTAGATTATTTTAAGACTTTGAAAACTATCTACAGAAAGTCATTCCAGGTCAAACTTGCAGGGCAATACAGAAAAAGTGATTGAAATAAATGTATTGATAATTTAACGTAATTGCGTTTTATTTGTACTTTAGTAAGTGTTCAAAATGATTACATTGTATTTCAATACACTTAGCAATGCTTTGTTCAATTTATTTTCGAAAAATAATTTGATTTTCACTTTACAAGTTTATTGTGTATTCATTTCATTCCCACGTTTCATGCCTTCGAACTTTCACACTAGAACAACAACATGTGTTCAATATCAGGAATGCTGAGGACAACATCAAAGTCATTATCAATGAAATGAAAACAATCGTATTTATGTATTATTGTACAAATAAAACACAATTACATTAAATTATCAATAGATTTATTTCAATCACCTTTTCCCTGTAAGTTTAATCTTGAATGACCTTCTGTAGATAGTCTCCAAATTCGTCTTAAAATAAGCTACAATACTAGCAAAAAAATAAAAAATATAGTTCCATTTGAAAAAATGGTCGTGACTTTCACCTCGCCTTTACGCGTCCACTGGAAAAAATAAAAGTCCCACCACATGATATTTCCCTCGATGCTGAACAATTTTTATCTAAAACATTTTTGTGTATAATCAATATTTTTGAAGATATTAGTCTGTAGCACTTTATAATTTCCACCCTGTATTTGTTAATTAGTATAAGAAATAAACGAATTAATCTCATCTTGACAAACTTCATAGACACAGAAGAACCAACGATTTCAATCCTTAATAAAAGCAAACATGCAAATCACGTCAGTTCTGCCTGGTAATATTAAAAGGTACTAATTGATGTGTTTATTTAAATTTCTGAGATATCCCAGCAGTTATTGTAGAAATAAAGGCCTGAACCATACTACATCCTCGGTTCATATTCCCACCTTCTCCCCTATTATATTTAAAACAATAAACAGATATATCTATAATTCTGTTTCCTAATTTTAAACAACTATGGGAGAAAAACTACCTACAGTAGGAAAATTATATGCATTACCTCACAGAAAGAGAATACTGCTCTCAAATGGTTAGTTTTATGCATTTCCTATTTTGTGATAATGAATGGAATACACTAAGTTATCTATGATAAGACAGGTTCATTTTCGGACAACTTTCCTTAAGTGCCTAGTATTCCTTCCCTCTCTTCTACTTATAGAATTTTTAAACTTGATTCTATCGAAAACGAAGCTCCATATGGAAACAACTTCTTCTTTATTTTGAGACAGTTTTTACGTGAGGAATCATTTCCTTTTGATTGAACCACGATTTCAGAAAGACTTTGTATACAAATTATAAATCAACGTTCTACGAGCGAATGACTTTTATATTTCCGACTGTTATAATAAAGGGAAAGTATTGCTACCGATCACATTTTAATCCTCCTCGGTCTGTTAAATTTTTTCGACGTTCCAAGATCCCCTGAATATGAAAATATCAAAAAGCGACGACTAAATTCTGTATGTATGGATGTGCGTGCATATGTGTATACATGTATGTCAGCCTCTATTTTACTTTATACGGAACGTTTCAAATCTCAACCGAGAAACTTTCCCACTGACTGAGGGTCATTCTGAGCAAAAAACGTTATACATATACACACCATGGATCAATTCGCTTCTGTTTTCGAAACATAGACACAAACACTGATCCTGCTTTTTTTACTAATAACAATCTTCATAACATCCAGTAGATGAGATCCATGGAAGCACGCCTACTTGCGTACATAGAAACAAGAGGTGACCATTTTGAACAATTTGTTTAAATCAGTCTAAACCAGTACAAATTATTGTAAAACATAGTTCTAATTAAATTATTATAATGAAAAGTTAAATAGTCTGAATATATTCGATTACATGCGGTTTATACTTTTCTTTGCGTGTCTCGAAAGCGAAGACAAATCGACCCATACATAGTAGATTATATCCACTACTTTTTATCCAGAATGATCTCCCAAACACATTGGAAAAGTTTGTCGATTGAGGTTTGAAACACCTTGTATTTCTGGACTGAATTATCGGGATTTCATAAAATTTAGTATACAGTGGCTTTATACATATAGGACTTTGATACTATCAAAGTTTCAATTAAGTCAAGAAGGAACGGAGCTGCGATGATATGAAGTACCATATTTCAAACGGGGATGAAGTTACACAAAATTTTGTTCTATCAGTTACTAACTCATTACAAAGAAATACTATTAAGAAATACGACTACTCCGACACCGAGGAGAAAAGATCTTGAGTTCGTAGAATAAACAGCATATGTACTTGTCTAATGTCGGGAAAGTATCGCAATCGCATGGCCAATTTTTTACTCAAGAAAGTCTCATACTTATTTAACCACAAATCACGTTATTCTGCCCTCAACATTACGTACCCATGAGCAGACTCCAAACTTTCGATGGTCAATGAATCGATGTAGACACGTGGAGTGTGAAGAAGTCTCCACGTAAGTGGATTGAACACAGAAGCTTGATACTCCCACGAGATTTCAACCGCTTCCGGTTTGCCGACGACATCGCCAGCCAGTACCATCGTGTGAATGCTACCTGGTTCGTAATATTTCAAATGCGAACTCAGTTGTATTCTTTCTGTTTTCTTCTCGTTCTCACCGATCACTCGAATTACAAACGTGCCCACTTCACCGCCGTGATCCAAGCTCTCATTCGTGTTTGAGATATTTATTGTCACTTTGTAATGACCCTCTGAAACAGGGAAAAGAAGCAAGGTGAATACGTGCATTGCTTGAAATTGAAACGATCTTTAACAAGAAGCTGCTTAACGCGTAGGTTTCCTTAGTTCCTTGCGAGGACGTTTTGTATTCCAGCGGTGTATAGTAAAATTTAGTTGTTCATAGACTATAATTTTCTATTGTATTCGTTTGTTATAGAATATTATTCTCTGCTTAGCTTTACTTAGCACTTATGTGAGTTAAAATTTTCTGTCCTATGTTCATATAGGCTGATGCTGAAATATACAACCTCCTTCTTTTTAATAAAATTTTGTGTGAACATTTTGTAAGAACACGGATGCAGCATAAGAAACTACTAGTTGTTTTTGATGAATTATTAATATTTACGATAAATAACATATAAGCACCTACATAATTTGATGTATACTTACACATACTCGTAAAAATACTCGTAAAAATAAGTCGGAAATCTAATAGAATTGCTTCATATCGTAATGCGTTTTCGAGAAAATTGACTTCGAATTGTTGGTTTCAAATTGTACAATTATACTATAATTCTTAAAACTACTGGTACTCATCCTTGCTTAAAATTCAAAGTCAATTTTTTCGAAAACAAAACATGATATCAACAAATTTTATTCTATACTTTCGACTTACTTTTTCATATAGAATTACCTCCTTTCCGTTCGTACCACTAGTTCTGGGACACCCTTTATGTATGCTTTAATGAATAACTATACTACGAAAGAAATTCTCTAATTCAGTAGACTATAAACGAAATTTACTCATGGTATGTAGTTCTATTAGTTATTGCTTACTACTTTACCTTCTTAAACACCTAATTCAATTGTTTAACCAGAACACTGATAGTTAAGATTATTTCTTTCCTACTCTTTTTTTATATCTTTATACTAAATATGTAAAAATAGAAGAATACGTAAATAAATATTGTTACTGCAAATTATAAACTTTTTGAAATAAATATTTATAATTGGATTGGAGATGTTTATACAAATTCGTATTTTTATAAACACAATTAGAATTGTTTACAACATTAAATTGTTGTGTCATAGGTGGTTAAAATAAAATGATAAACTGTTACTAACTGCAAAATGGCTTATTTGATCCTGTCATGAAATAAACAGAAGCGTCATAATTCCCTGGTTGAGCGTCCAGCATGAATCTTGGACAGTATTGGTTGACACAGTCGAAACAGTTGCCTTCTTGAAACTTATCCCAAGATGAGCAAGGAACTGCTAAAAAAGGACACTCAGTGTTGATGCTTTCTATAAAGTACTCGTAACTACGGATGTGATTGCAGCCGAGAAATCTTTTGATCCCTAAAATAAAAATAGTGTAAATTTAGTTTCAAGAAAGATTATAGTATTTATGTTATTTAACTCAAGTTTTAATGTCTGATACAAAATACATGTATATCCATGGACAACTTACAGGACTAGTAAAGTAAAAGATTGTGAACTCCCTGAGTACTTCTATGAATACATACTTTTTATAAATCTATTTATTACTTTTATTTGTTGTATTTGTTTTTCTGTACTTCTACAGTTTAGAAAATAATAACTCTTTACTAATGTTTTTGTGAATCGCCTTTTTGTTTATTAATCCTTATCATACATTCAATTCTTATAATATTCAATTGTAATTCAGAAAATTGAAACAAATATGCAATAAAACGAATTTGAAAATTCGTAAATTAAAGGTTTGAATATTCAAAATTTGAAAGGATTACAAATTTGAGAACTTGGCAACTTGAATTCAACCATGTTGGTGAAATAGTACATATTAACATGATCTCTAAGTGCCTTCACCTTGATATGCTAAACATTAAATCACCATAATCCAAATTTTTTAGTTATTTTCTTGAGTCTTTAGTTATACAGTTACCAACATTCGACTGTAATTATAAATCCATTTTTTCATCTTTTAAAAAATAAACTTTTAAATAAGCGTCTATTATTTAAAAGCAGACGAGTGAAAAGAAAAGATTATGAAATAGAAGTCTCACCACGAAAGAAACTTCCACGTTCCAAGGTGATGGAATCGAGAACACCCTCGTTGCAACCAGGCTGATTACGGCCCCCGTTTGGATAGAAATCGATATGCGCAACGGGTTGAGTGATACCGAGGCCACCGCTGATAAAAGGATTGCAATCGGTATGGACGGCCGTGACGAATGTGGCATCCGTTGGATCGAGTCGGACCATGGCTGAGGTATTGCTGAAATGAGGCTCGGCAGGATCGAGGCCTATCGACAGAAAATCGAAACGTGAGACGCCTCCCTAAACATTACTGAAACCGTTGTTTAATTTGTCCATTGACCGCTGTGTGTATTCTTGTTTACCACTTGTCTTACTAACTTTTCTAGACACACCTAACTAGATTTTACTTTAATTTTTAATATTGAATAAGTTTATTATAATAATTGCTAAAAGTTACACGTCCATATCTATAACTTTTTAAAAATTATCTATGCTATTATAATTTTTAATTGGAAAATTTTAATGGTTTTTTGTAATTTAATATGATTCTATTTCATTTGGATTTTGAAACTTACTTTTGTAGAATTCTTATTTTTAGCAAATTTTCAGAATATAGTTCCTTTAGAAACTTAAATTTGAATAATCTTTGCTAAATAAACTAGTCTATAGCTATTTTCTTATTGAATTTTTTTATTTTCAGAATTACCAAGGTATCTTTACCCAGAAAAGAAGTTTTCAGCCAGTTATTTATTTACTTTTAAGTCTCTTTTCTCTTTGTTGAGGAGCCCATACCATAGGAGCGTCACGTAAGAATTACATGTCCTGTCGTAACGTGTAACGGTCTGCGTTACATTCATATTGCGCAAATGCGGAAGACATTTTTCGATCTAGCGAGATAATAAATTAAAAGCTCTGACCGTGGAGGAAAGTAATTGTTACCGCATTCGTGATATGACTGTTAAATTTCCCACCTGCCTTAATCTGCTCCCTCAGATGGAATCATTAAAGTGTCTAGGCAATAAGGAAACGGAAGTAACGTATACATTAATCATTTTATTGTATATTCTTTCTGGCCGAAAATAAAGTTCCATTCAAAATAATTATTCTTATGTGTAACAATTTCTATTTCTAGATTTTCATTTTTATGGTTTTACTTCCTTCCCTTTTTAACTTATTTTTATTTTTTTATTCTGTTTTTCATATCATGTGCAGTGTTTGTAGTGTGTCTCGCTAATTCACAATTAAATATTATACATATCTATATCACTTTAAAGAACTTATTATGTGTATATTATCGTGAATTAATTTTTGTCAATGAAATATTATATCATAGACACATGCAATATTTTGAAATTTTACCAACATAAATTAATTAGATGTTGTATAACTATCCAAAAGTGTGAGTATAACTGTTCATTCTACACAATTGTTTGACGAAAATGATTTTTAACATGCTCAAACGTTTACGACAGGTTACTAATACAACAGGATATCCAGCAAAGTATTAAAATGTATAATTTTGTTTACATATATATAGGGTGAGTCACGTAACGGTGTCACCTGAATTTCCTTGTAAATTATTAATGCATAAAAAAATGTTTTAATCGGAAGTTGTTTGGTATCGAGAGGAGCATACCAAAGAAGAGCGTGTTATTGATCCCAAACAACTTCCGGTTAAAACATTTTTTCATGAAATAAATAATTTACAAGAAAATTCAAGTGATACAGTTATGTGACTCACCCTGTATATATTTTCTAAAACATTATATTTTCTTCAACCCTTTCAGCTTTAGACGTTTTCAGTATACGCAATATGGAACGTGAGAGAGCTAAACGTTCGAACGTTTTTGCGACATTAATTTTAAATATTACTTAGCTTATTGTTCGTTACGTAAACAATTATAAGAATTAAGTAAATAAAATATATCTATCTTTCTACTATACATATAGGTACAATAAGTGTTTTAATACAGTAAAAAATATCAGTTCGTTGACATTATTAACAGTAAAAATATACAGCAATAAACTGAAAGACACCGTCGCACCGTGTCCAAATACTAATACCAGTTACATATTTTCATTTCTCCATCACTACAATCTTAACTTAAATTAAATCAAATCGAAAGCTTGTTTTACGTATATGTAGGTATACATATATCCCCAGATATATAATTTCAAAGACGACAAACCGTCAAAACCTTGATCAAATTTTGAAAGTAGCAAAAACCTTACAATTCGTTTGGTCCTATCACAAATGTCTCATCTTCTTTGCTACTTCTTGACGTTTCATGCTTCCTTAATCCACTTGTTTACCAGATCTTGTCTTTAGGCGGATCCAAGGGCGTAAATGTGAGCCCCGTCTGGTTTGCTATCTGTAAGGGACTCCCCAACCCAGTTGAAAGCAGCCACTCAACGTTTTCACCCTGCCTGTAGGAGACAATCCGTAGGAGGGACCTAGCCACCCTCAATCCACCCTAATTCCACCCTGTTCGACGGTCCTCGGCACCCAACCACACTGGAGAGCTTTTATCGACTCCTGGTGTCCTGGTAATTCCCGATGGGATCGATAGCTTACGTAACAGTGGTTCTTATCAATCTGATCAGCTCCATCCATCCCGCTTCATGCCACCCTTTGGGAGGATTGGTCGGAAATAGGAAACGGTTCTCATCTCTAATGGAGTTTGCTGTGGCTGCAAATGTGACTGGTTATTCTGGAGAATCGCGCTGCTTTAAGGAGTCTTGTTTCTTTGTCAACCTGATGAACTTATTTTTTCGATTTTGTATCGTATATGTTTTCTTATCTTCTTCTCGTGTAGTTTGAATTTCAAAAATCGCATAAGTCCTTAAAATGTTACACTTGGATTATTCAGGATATTTACTTTCAAATGGTATAATATTAGTATTAAAACATGATAGGGTTCCCATGTTGTTTTTGTAATCCAGAGACATTTCCAAATTTTTATGTAAAAAATCTGGGACATTTTTTAAAAAAAATGGGACACGTTAAAAATTAAGAAAACTAAAAACAATACAATACTGCTGTTTTGATTCATCGAAATATTGATTAGATTTATGAACCTGTTCAAGAAATTTCTTTTCTTCTGATATTTGGATATAGAAATCATAATTTATTAACACCGCGACAGAAATTGGTTGACAATGTTCCATGAAGTTGCCACTAGGAGTAGGTACTACTAACATGGTTAACATTAGGAATATGTAGAATAAATCTGGGACACCGGCACATTCTATTTAAAAAAAAAAAACGACCTGTCCTGGGAAAAATGGGACGAATGAGAAACCTGTAACATGGTCTAATATGTACTTAGATACAGTGAAACCTCGACTTTCAATGCAATCTGTTCTAAAATACGCTTCAACAAGATGTTCGTCTTTCGAATGAAACTTTTTCACTTGAAATAACATAAATTTGATTAATCCGTTCCAGGATTAATATCCTTATAACTGTCATAATACGAGATATTTTAAATGCCTATTTAAAAAGATCATATTGGCAAATAATAAAACAAGCTCAATAATTAAATGTTTTTATTTATAATAACACGTACATAAAACATACTGTATAATAATTGATCAATTAATAGTTTTTATCTGAAATCTACTAGTGGTGTTGTGATTTATTAACATTTTATTATTATTAATATTATATTTTTGTTAGCATTTTTCTTATATTTATATAGAGATTATATTTGTATAGAGGCGTCTGAGTGTTTGTTCGATTTTCGAACATCATTTCAAATTGTGAAAGCATTTGAACTTTGAGATTTCATTGTCATTAAATTATTGGATTTTTATAATAAAAGACAATTAATAATGGCAGATAAAAAATTCGAAAATTTTCAGTTAATTAAAATACTAAAAATTGAGTTAGTATAAATGCTGTGATCAGCATAGGATTAAAAAGTAATCCGTACAGTACTTAATAGGAACTATTGGCAATTGCTTGTAAATCCAGTATGAGTAATTGAATACATAGTTTCTTTGCGTGGTTATCGTCTACATATTTATTTTACAAGGAGAAACTGCAACAGCCTAGTTCAAGTTTTTCTAAGTACTAAACTTTAATTGCAGTTATTATAAGAAGGAAAACCTATTTAAAGAAATTAAAACTAAGATCTTACACTGAATACGAGTCTGTTTTATTTTAAAGAATACTTAATATATTAATCTGTAAGCAAGATGGGTCAAAAATCACTTTCTACCTTCTTTAACTCTAAATTATAAGTACTTATTCTTATTTACTAGGTTAAAAAGATTTTTTCAAACAAACAAAAATATTTATGTTTTGCACAATAAATATTTTTTTGGATTGAAAAAATATTTTTCGAAATATAAAAAAAATTTATTTAGATATCTACATCCTTCAAGATTAATAGAAAAAATGCTAAATTTTATATCTTTAATAGTTTAGGAGATATAAATTCAAACACGAAGGCAGTTGTAAAAATTTGGCAAAAACTGTAATTTTTGGAGACTTGTATTCCTTAAATAATTTGGAAATTATCAAAATGATGACTTAACCATCCCTTAATAGCACATGTACTACAATATATTTCAATATTATCAAAATTCCTGACCTTAAAGTACAAAAGTAATTAAGTTGGAATATAGACTGAAATACTGTTAATTTTTGAATTACTGTAGCTGAACTGACTTCATGAAAAGACGTCATATACTAACCTTTTTTTACCGTGTTGTAAAGAGCAAATCCTCTACTTTCACAGCTCTAAGTTAAAGTTGAACTTCGACACAAATGTTTCTACACAGAAGCAGATGGGAAAGTGAAAATAGTTTTTCTCCGAAAAATTGTAAAAAATCTAAATAGCTCCAATCCCTTAACAATTCTTTTCGCAAACAAAATCCCCATATATTTAAAGATTGAAGTTTCGCATTGACAGAATTTTTGTTGCCAAGTATTCCACTTTGAACGAAATATACTAATGTTATAGAAATATCCAGAATACATACTAACTTCGACCCCAATTATTATAACTATAATAAACAAATGGCAGTTTACTCGTCTCTTTTCACCATAACGAATATATGTAGTTAAATTTCTATCTCGTATGTGCTCGATCGTATAAACTCCTTGTGATGTATCCACTTTAGGCATTATGTCGGTAATACATACACTGCATTCAAAATGGAATATTTCAGCTATAAAAAATCATACACCAATTTTTATGGAAGTTTTTGTTAATGCGAGACTTCAATCTTTAAATACATAGTAATTTCGATTGCGAAAACAAATTTTTAAGAAAACTGGAGCTGTTTGAATTTTTACAATATTTTACAGAAGAATGATCTTCGCTTTCCCATCTTTTTTATTATTAGTGTAGAAATATCTTTGTGGAAATTCAACTTAAGAATGTGAAAACACAAGATTCACCCTTTAAAATAACTCCAGAAAGGTTAGTGTACAACCTCTTTTCACGAAGTTACAGTATTTCAAACGTGACAACGTTTCAACCTAGTATTTGATCAATTTCGTGAGTCACTGTATGTAAATATTTAGTTGCTTTCAAAGTATATTTTCACAATCCTCGTATGTTGGAATGTATAAAATATAGATACTTGTTTATTATAAACTTTTTGCCTTAAGGGAGGGAGTTACTCTTGATCCATCCTAAAAGAAAGAATACCTACTTTTTTAAAGAAGAAACTTTAGAGTTTAAACATAGTAAAAGTATTAAGAAAAATACTAACAAAAGTTTGAGATATTAGGTAAGTACAAAATACCTGATAATCATATTCAATTAAAAATACTAAATATTATGGAACAAGAATTCATCATATGTATCTGAAAAATTTTCTTGCGAAAGTTTCTTATGATTTAACTAACGCTTTGAAATTAATTAACAATGGGATTTAGGAAGCAACAGTGTACCATAAAATTCTTCTTTCCTTCCTAGATATGTAAATGTATACGTCCCAGTTGACCATGTCCCGATACTTAAACACTAACGTTAGCTTTATTCAACTTTAGACTTAAATTCTAACGTATTAGTTATACTTAATTAAACATAAATACTAGTATCATCAAATAGTATCTTTAGTTTCTGGAACCTAATAATTAAAGTATCGGGATATACAGTTTTAGGCTGGGTACTTACTGGGACATTTGACATCTTAAGCGTTTAGACATTGGGACATTTACCTTACTAGGTATACGCTTGCACAGTTTGGATCCAATCAAATTTAAAATCGTCGATTCAAAATTGAAATTCCAAAAATCAAATTTTGTTGAACTTTAGATTGTAATCTTTACTCTATACCAATTTTTAAAATTAGCTATCCACAATAATAAATTTACTTGATTAAAAGTACATTTAATTCTAGAACCGTATCAGAAAATTCCAAAACTTCTGAAACGATACTATTTATTTTTATTATAATTTTTAAATGCATATAGAAAATTACAATTTAAGAATGCAATTGCAGGTACCTAATAGGCGATTTTTCTCGCCGTAGTACATTTCCTTAGTTTGTTAACCCTTATTAACACTTTTTCCAAGTATGTAAACTATATTATATGTGTAGCTATACATGGAACAAAATGGCGACGATCACCTTTTCGGCCGTTCCTCTCTTCCCTCAACTGTTACCCTGATCATTTCTGATTCGATCGGGTATCTTCGTAAGTTTCCGGGTGCACTTGGCTGCTCGTGGGGCTACCTTTATTCCGGATTGATCGTTTCGTATACCACAAGGTAGATTGCTTGTACAGGAGAGCAAATTATCATACTCTAGCTGTATAAAGCAAGGAACTATTTGAGACCGTTTTGTCGTAATTTTGTATCATTTCTTAGATTTTGTACTATAGAATGGCGTGTTTTCTTAAACTTCGTTTTACATTTCGAAAAATCGTTATTTTTTGACTCCATGGATAACTTCTTTTTCTAATTTTCTAAAATAATTTTCGACAACTTCATTGTTCTGAGTCTACTACTACTATCATAGATATAAACCTTCATACGTACTGTTAATACGGTATTAATAATACTGTGTACTGAAGTACTATGTTATATTATACGTTAAACATTGCTATATTAGTCACTAATTGCATTCAGAATGGCAAATAATAAAAAACCATTGAATGTTAAAATTAAGAATAAGTCGTTAATATTTATCATCTAAACATTCTTTTCAGTTAGCGGTGAAAAACACAAAAAAACAATTTCAAGGAATTGAGCGAAATTTTTAAAAAATGCAGAGGAACGGTATGATTTTACTATCTATTTAGATAAAGAATCAACCTTATCATGATATATTATTTAGGTACCAACAAAAAAGAAAGATTTAACACAAAATTTTATCAGCAGTTTCACACAATACATTAATATTAGAGACATTAACACATACAATAGGGGACAGCAGTAGATCAGAACTATTGTGGTTTGTTACCAATTTATTAGTAGAGATAAATAATAGATTTCGTTCCATAGATAAATTATCTTGCTTAATAATGATCGTGGACCTTGCGTCAAAGATCACTTATTGCCGGCAGAAGAAAAAAATGCTATTCGCGAGCTGTTCCATTCAATTGCAAATACATTTATTGAGTCAAAAATAAATGCAACATATGTAGCAAAAAAGGAACTGTCAAGAGAGTATCTACAGTATAAAGGTATCAGAAAATTGTGTGATATTATGTTTAATGTTGCATATTCAATGTTTTTTCTTCTTGTAAAAGCATCGCCATTGCAAAATATAATATAAACACTATAAAAATGGAAATTGTAAAATACATAACGGAATAACTTATTTCGCCTGAGAAATATATTTTGAAATAGTGGAGAGAAAATGAGTCACGTTTCGTCTAATTGGCATCTGTTGCCAAAAACTATATATCTCGGAATGCTGACTACCCAAGCCTACAGCGAACAATTATTTTCATTAGTCGAGAACGTAATAATGGACAAAGGGAACCATTTACTGAACCTCCATATACATAGAACAAGAACATATTTAGAGGGAAACATCATCATTGTTATAATTATTGTTGTTGTTATTATTATTATTATATTGTTACTATTTAATACGTTAATATTAATATATGCATATACTTAAAATATGTTTGGAGTTTTTATCTCATTTCTTTAATTTGTTCACATACTCTGCTGTTATAATGTAACTTCATAATACCCTGGTCTGCATTTTTTTTACTTTCTGTACTTATACATATATGTCGTTCAGATGTTGCAATATAGCTGTTACTCGACTTGGATCGGTTATTCGAGATCGAATCACTTCTTCCAAGATTCTGGTTCCTCTAATTATTATGCATCTTGGGTTTAATAGTGTTCGGCCCCCAGTACCTTCAGCCCACTACGATCCTATCTTCGACAGCAATATGTTTTTTTCTCCTTTTACTGCTTTTCAACTTTTTCTCATAAAAATAGTTATCAAAGAAACACCCCATTTTAGCGACAAACCCTCTTTTCTTGAAATGCCTTCAGCGAGATGACATTTGGAATTAGAAAAACAGTTGGATTTTGAAAATAGTGACATTAAAAACTAAACTCTGTTCGAACAACTATTGTATCCTATAAAATAATCAATCATGTAAAATAAAGTTTCATAAACAACGGACAACAGTCAGCTGTGAAACCGAGAATCGACAGTTATTTAACAGACGAACCGGTGTATAGCCAACACCAAGAATCAGTAAGAAAGGTGAGATTGCGCGAATGAATTGGTGTATGGCTAACACCAGGAGTCACTAAAGAGGGTGGAAGTCATGAACTAACAGATGTATGGTTAACACTGATAGTCACTAAAGGATTACATAGCTATTACAATTTAATATAATTCAAACAAAAGTATACTGCTGTGGGTTCTCTACTGTTATTGCTGAAAATCAAAGGTTAAAAGAATTCCAATTAAAATACTCTAACAATAAAGGGTGAAACCACGCCTCAAAGTTGATAAGATGAGATACGAAAAACAGGCTAAAGGTAACTCGACAATTATTATCAAATTTGGTTTAAATTTATACCTAAATACTACCTACCTACCTACTACCTATCATAAATATCTTGGTGGATCAATAATGTTCTTGTCATTAGTTACCCTTTTCAGAGGGTAAACTATCTCTAAACGTTTAAATGCACATTTAAAAGACTTGAAACCTGTAAGAAGATTCATAAAATCTTTAACCTTCGGCCGACGGACGCCGGGTCATTTTGAATCAGTTGTATACACAATCAGTTATCTTCATCAGGATATAAAAATCTATTTCAAAATGCTTGATAGAAAAATGTATACATAGCAAATATGTACCATAAGATATTCAGTATACATTTAAAATGAATCATATCGTAAACTGAACATACGTGTACGTATGTATATCTTGCAAAAAAATTCAGAATCAAATTTAAATAATAAAATATTTAGTAGTTTACAGTTATGTAACTGTGCTGTTGTTTATTTTCTTGACAAGCGAAACTGTTCTTAACTATCGTCAACATTTGGAACTCAATTTTCAAGGAATAGTCTTCACTTGAATTTGATCAGCTCGTAATAAGGCAAATGTGGTTGACCAACCAAAGGTAGTTCACCCTTCAGTAAGGATGGGAGGTTACAAAATCACCAATTTGTTATCATACAATAATTTACATCTAAGATATCTTAAAAATTTTATGAATCTAATCTGATTTATGTCATGGTAAGTTCACTTTTACCAATATTTATGCTCAGAGAAAAGCGAAGATTACAAAAATGATTTAACAGTAAATTAACCTATTGCATGATTAATTTAGACTATCTTGCGACGTAGACTTTTGTCAATACATTTTAGGTTCTACTTAACTAAATCAAGAATGAACCTAAAAAGGTGAATCCGTGGTCTTATTTATACTAAGAAAATCATCTAGAAAAGTGGTGAAAATACGCATGATCCTTAATCGAAAGTAGGTTTCCTGAGGAAATCCATGTTTATGTGAAACCGCCCAAGGGTATCCGGCCTTATTTGTACATTATAAATCCCAAAAGATAATATAAAAATCACGAAGCAGTGAAACAAGGTAGAGTAAAAACGCTAATTACTGCCTGCTGACCGATCACTATGCCCTCTTCCCCCATTATTCCATCTATAACAAGTTTTAAATTGATTCTATTAACAAAACGTAGATATTTTCAATTTAATAGTGCAATACCTTATTAAGTATTATATGTGAAAACAAAAGGTGGAGGCAGAGTAATCGGTTAGTATAAAACTAAATTTTAAAAGAAACTCGGGCTATTCTAGGTTTAAAGACAGAATTACTATTGCTACAATTTTAGATATCAAAATCATTATTAAAAAAGTATCAAAAAGACTTCGATCAGTTCCAAGACGTCTTTCACCTCCGACATCCTGACCATACCAACCTCTCCGTTATTGTTAGTTTACATAGTAAAGAAACTTATTGTTACAAACTTTCGTTTACGTAATTATTTGGGTGAGAAAAATTCATCGACTTACCCGTAATTCTTCCAAGAGTATGTTGGTACGTGTGTTTAAAGTAATATCCAACGTAGCCACACGTATGGGCTCCAAGGCTGTGTCCTATACAGTGCATTTTCGATGGATCTATCATACCAACATCAACTAATTGAGAAGCCAAACGAGCCGTCATCGCACCAACTAATCTCGTGTTGGCAACAGCTTGTGTATAAGGTGGGCCTGCACCTCCGATCCAATTAACTATCAACACATTACAGTCCTCTCGTAGCAGCAATTGTTTCATTGTCCTCTAAGGCAAATTAACAAAGGACAATTTAAGTTACATATATATATGTAATAACGGTAAGAGAACGTATAAGAGTAATCTTTTAAACTAATAGTGAGTATAAAAATAATGTAAAAAACACTTTTACGGTATAATATCTTATGTAGCTTGTTATTTCAAAGTTGATTTATTAAGTCTGCAAAAAGAATGCACCTACTACATATTTTCACCAGTAAATTGTATTTTTTCACTATAAGCTCATGACTTTACAGTTGTAATGGGATTGCATGTTGCAAGTAAAAAACCTTAATTAATGCATAAATATACCTACCTATTAAATATTACTAATACTCTCTAAGGGAACATGGAATCGAGAAAAATTTCTAAAAAATAATTTATCTTTAAGTATTGAATAAGTATATTTCAGTATAATTCAGTATATTTAATTCTGAGCACTAGAAGCACATCTATATTTTTAATCCGAAAATTGAATTCTATCATCAAAATAAGGTATGATTTTAAAATTTCTACTCCATATGTAGGGTAATTAATTAACAATAAAGAAAATATGTAAACAGAAATTTTTATGTAGGTAATTGCATGCTAATAACGATATCAAACTTGAATATTGTAAGCGATTACCAATCGTCGATTGGGTAGGGCCGACGCCGATCGTCGCGCCGAACAACGACGGACACGTGAGCGACACGCGCTTGCGAGGAAGTCAGTCGAAATTAGGCCGCGAATTGTGACGAAACGCGTGTTATACGACTCAATAAATGTCTTTGTTATACATTTGCAAAGTTTTAGTTTGTGAAGTCCTCCCATCCTTACAATATCCACTTATTCTCATAAACCAATCAAGTAGATCGATTAACAAATAAATCTTTCGGAAAAAATGGCTCTACTGTAAAGTTACATTTTTCATCCACTTTGACTCATTCTCTTAATATCTAAAAAAGCAAATTCAATGAAACGTCTTCCTATAAATCCTAAAAAGTTACTAAACATACCGAATGAAGGAATTTGGGAAATAATATAGACGAGCCTCGATAACACGAAAACCTCTATAAGACGAAAATTTAAATCATTTCCTTCCGCTCAGCTGCGAAAACCTTTATAAATTGAAATAAAACTTACATTAACTTGAATTATTTACCACATATTTAGGTGCACTTTTTATCCCTACAACTCAAATTTAGAATTATCAGACTCCTACAAGTCGAAGTTTACCTCTAGAAGTCAAACTTTTATCGTCGCTACACCTCTATAACTCGAACATGTAGCTATGTATCCTAATTTGTTAAACAAATGAATGCTGGAAAATACAAGATGGCATATGCCGTGTCTCTACCCCTCCATCCATACATATCCATGCATGCTGTTCGTTTGTCATAAATCGAACGCATAATTTCCATCATCATCTCAAATTCTCGTTTTCGCATTTACATTGAGTAAAATTCTGAATAAAATAAATAAAATAAGTTTTAAGAGGAAACCTAAGACACTAACACTTTCTAAGTTGAAATTGAATTTTTCTCTGTTTAAGTTATTACAATTAACAAATTATTAACTCTAGTACAAACTCTCTGTAAGTCGAATTTTCGTGGGTTATTTACTCGTACTCAAAAACATCGATCAGTTGGAACCTCCATAGTTAAAAAATTTTAGCTCTTGTTTTGACGTTCGAAATAATTGAAGTTCTACTGTACCAACATTTGGAAGAAAAGAATAATTATTTATCATTTTTCCAATGATTTATTAAGCACTGTGCAACTTGTTTCTAGGAAGTTTATAAAAACACCACTCATTCTATTTATTTAACTGTATTAGCAGAGTACCTACTCATTGTCAATTAAAATTTGATTGAAAGCTCTTGAGTGAAAATGGGTCATGAATTTTGTTAATTATCTATGAATTTCTTTAAGAGTAAACTCCTTCAAGTTATGTTTTTAATAAAATAGAAAACTGAACCAGGTCACTCCGAATATAGTAAAGTAAGCACATAAAATGGTGGAAATACAGCAGAATCTCGATTAATCATGTTTTAATTCAGGACCAATCAGGGTTACAATTATTCGGTGTAGTAGAAACAAAGACACAGTGAAAGGTGGAGTGAGACTTAAGATTGATTTAATAGTATTCTACTGTCCCCTTTAAGTCCCCTGCTAACCTGCTTAATCATAGTTCTAATATAATAACGAGATCATAACCAGAGAGTTCAACTGTTATTTTTTAAATTTCTTCAAAGTACATTATACGTTTTATTCATTATATTCAGCATAGAATTATATTTACTGAAAAATTAAACAAGTACTTACCGAAACCCACTTTTCATCGCCATTATCAAGGAATCCGTGAATAATAAAGTAAAAGATGTTATTCCTCCGGAAAGGTGCCGCTCGAATTGTTTGAAATTTATCGATCTTCAATTCGTGAAATTGTTCCATAGTGTCACGCGTGTAGAACAAATAACGGGGGTTAATACTGTCTGGACGAGCAGGAAACGTAGACACTGGTCTATTCTCTCCTGACCATGGTGGACCAACGTAAAAACAACCATACGGTTCGAAACATCGCCACATATACCAGTCTATAAAAGAAAGACACAAAATGGGGTAAAGAAATAAACAAATTGAAGAAATAAAATTTGTTCGATATAGAGTACTTCCTTGATATAAAGTCTAATATTACTTATATGTTATCAATAATTTTACGCATTTCAACACGTAAGCATAGTTTAACAACTTCAATTTTTGAGGTTTCAATGAAGTAGCCCTTTCTGCTGATAATCAGTCACATGGTCATTGCAAACATTCTTTTTAAACTACCTCATACATTAATCCAAGTCGAAGAAAGTTGATACTTTGGGATTAAGACTTTAGAAAAAGATGTTGAAGAAAAGGAATAAGATTCAAAAGTACAAATGTTGTTCAGACTTTTGCATTTGAATGTATCAAAAAATATTTCTTCGTTATACAATCAAAATTTTATTAAAAGAATAGTTTTTATAGAATACCTATATTAGTAGGCAGATGCCTGATTAACCCGCGGTCACTCGCGCTAGTTTTTATAACGCCAGCACTCGCGCGGGGTGAGCCCAGCACCCCTAACGATTAAACCGAACCTGCAGTGACTCTGGTATTTCTGTATGTAAATATAAGTTAACATTATGTTAATACCTTATTATAGGCGAGTGAAAAAAGGACGTTATCCGAAAATCAGCTGTTTATTTTGGAAAACTATAATTTTGTTACAGATACCTACTCTTATCTACTATAGAATTGCGGAAACAGAAGCAAACGAATTATAATTTTCTAAATAACAAAAACACAAGTCAGTTTATAAAACTACTCAAAAAATTCTCTGAAATCTGCTCACGTCAAGATACGTAGCTAACTGACTTTTTCGTGTCGCGGCTAGGTGCCTAATATCTGTCCACTCTTACGCACAAAAGTAAGAAGATGGAGCTAGCTAATTTTTGGGGATGAGAAAACTCCGATTGGTTGCATTTGCTTCGAAGAGGAGGGATCTTTCCTCTGAAAATCCGTCTTTGGAAGAAGAACCCTTGTCTTTTTGATGAAATGCAGGAGGAAAATGCAACCATCTGGCAGCCAAATATTGCCCGAGTGATTGACCAGACTTTCTTGTTAGGGTTGCCGTTTTATGACACTTTGTTCAGCAAGTCGGCGGTGGACGATGTTGGTGTCGGTCCGAAATCCTCACGCAGACCACCCGCCGACGAAACAACATACACGTTATCTTAGAGTGAAGACTGCTAAACTTACTACTGAATGCCAGGGAACGTAACACTAGATTTATGAGTGGTCCGCAGAAGATAAAGATCCTCTGGCAAATATCAATGTTTCACCGACAACAGACGCAGTTTATAATATGTAACAGCTACTGAGACAATCAAATTAATCTCGCAATAAAAAACACATTTTTTTCGGGATTGAAAATGCCTGGGATGCTGGAGGCACCCCGCGCGAGTGACCGCGGGTTAACACTTGAAATCTCAGAGAGTTAAAAACACGGATGCATCAGTTTTTGGCTAACATTGAGATTTATACGATAACGGTTAACGAGATTTTATGAACGTATTGATACCTAAATAACTAACACCGAGAAGTACTAGGATGCTGTTCGCATAGGTAGTGGAGACTTAGAAACATAAGTATGTAAGGTAAATATCTCAATACCCGGACACTTAAGATATACATGTATGTCCCAATAAATAAACAACCTTGCAAAGCATGTCCCGATTCTTGAATTGCAATCCAGTACTGTTCTACTTTATACTTTTCTTGTTCTGTGGGTATTGTTTTTTATTAGGTACATAAGGATTTAATTTCAAAGTTAAATCAAACTAGCGTTAGTGTCTAGATACTGGGACCGGGTCGGTTACTGGGACATTGACCTTATTTTTTTTTTCACAAAAGTGATATGTCAACTAAAACACAAATGATTTAATTAAACCACTACCAAAATGAGTTCCAACTGAATTTTTTTAAGTTGCTCAATTACTAAATTCATTTTTTGACCTAATTTACAAGTATTTTACAAAAATGCTTTCATATTATGGTAATATAAATCGACATAATAGAAAACAGATATCTAGTAACTTCAATTCCGTAAATCCTTACTCTATTGTTAATCCACTTTCATAATTCTCAGTTATAAATTACTCAACAAATAAATAGCTGTGCATTCATGTTATTCAGCATGTATATGTATAGTCTAGTCTAATAGATTAATCTTCTGAACCAAAATGTCTTGCAGTGCAACAGATAAATTATTATCACAATTGTTAACAAAAAATTTGTAAATTGAATAGGAGAGCTATGTTGTTTCAACCAAAAGCTTCATCCTGTACAGAAGATAAAAATATGTCCCCATGTAGGATGTAATAAGGAATCAACTGAAACGCCGGGTAATTGAGTGCCCCGACGTATGCTCGTACAAAAATTGTGTACTCCAGGGGCATTGAAGTAACTTGCACAGAATAAAAACTTTTTTTTTATAGAATGGATTAAAATTTTTGAATATAGAATTATCAATAAAAATATTAGATACCCTTATTAAATATTTAAAATTACACATAAAATAATGTATTTAGTATGAAAATACTAATCGTAAGTAATCGTATACTTTATTGGTAGTATTCTAATACTCATATTGGTATTACAAGATTGTTATTATTATTATCAATAATGTCATGAGTATTATTATAAATAATGAAAAGCACGTTAATTATAAAAAATAAAAATCTAAAGACCAAAGAGAAATGAACAACAGACAGTCGATTAAAAAAAATTTCAATTCTATGTTAATAAAAGAATTAAAAACAAACAAGTCAAATGAGTAAAAGTTATTTACATTGTTTACAAAATTAATCAAAAACTAGTTAGTACTTAGGCCTAATGATATAATGCTTATTTCTTCAAACTGAACAGATTAGTTTTTAGTTCGTCAATTTGTATCTCCAAGATGGTATGCTCTAGCACAGATTTGGAAGAAGTACGGCCTTAGCGCGAGGTACAAAAATACTCAACACATCAAATCTACATATACCCTGTTCCTACATTAGATCGTAGCTCTAGATTTAGGGCTACTGCGTCTAGGTGGACAGGTTGTTCACTGCCCAAGGGCGGCTAATCACAAGGACGATATTTTGATTGTAATAATATTTATTTGTATGCAATGTTGGAAAAATTTTATTTCAAATGACGAATAAAAACCCCCAGATTTATTCGTTAATAACAAATAACGATTTTATTCGATGAAAAATTATTCGTTAGTCACAAATAAATTACATAGGTCTAGAGTCTAGTGTTATTCGAAACAGGTTTACTTGATTACAATTTCATTCGTTATTCGACCTAATTGAATATTGATACGTACAGGGGTATTATACACAATATTTTTAACTGTAACATAGCAAAAGGTAATTAATTATAATTAGAAGCTACTATTAGAATTGTGGCGGCAACAGACCGACGCCACGTTGCCGTCGAATGTTTAGATTAACACTAGAAAGATGGGAGCTTAGTATATACCTATATTGCCTGAAAGCAGTCAAAATGACTGCATTGTGAAAAAATAACTAATGCGCAAAGAAATTTGTTTAACAGTAATTTTTAATATATTTTATATCACTTACAGTCATATAACAAGTTATTAATAAGTATTAACAATAAAAAAAATGTATTTCACACTCAGAGATCCTCCTTCCCATCTGAATGACGTTACAGCGCGTTCAAAGGGAACAAAGCGCGTGGCCAGGCCTGGCATAAAGATTCGAATAACAAGTACGAATAACAATAACAATAACAATAACTTTAGTTATTGAACAACTGCAACTTATCAAGAATATGTCGAAATCGACAATTTATCATGAACTTGTATGTTATCGAACTGGTCTTTTCCAAGCAGTCAAAATGACTGCTTTTCGGCAATATAGGTATAACACATATATATTCCGGAAGTGAAGGACGGGGGGGGGGGGGGGGGGGGGGCAACAACAATGATTAATTAACCCATTTATATGTTGTAGAAAAAGTCACAAAATTATAAGAAGCTGTGTCATTATTTAAATCATTATTTTCTTAATTGAAATTCAAAAGCAGTCAAAATGACTTGCTTAGGCAATCTAGTGTTAAGATTTGGAATGAACGATTGAATGTTAGCGGAGTGTATAAGGTTCGAGAGGATGTTTGGAAGTGTGTATCGAGTGTCGCGTAGAGTTTAGAGTGCAAGCGAATCAATGAGAAAGAGAAGAGAATGACTGTGGAGAATGCGTCAGTGCGTGAATGAAAGAAAAAAGTTAGTCTGATTTTGAGAGGCGTAACGAGCGGACACGCGGCATCGCTAGGCTTGTTACAGCTCGAATAAACGGCACCAAATTTCACCCAGTTTATTACTTTCCGTCACTACCATTATCATTCACATCCTCACCAAAGAATAATATTACAGTTATAAAAATATTGACTTCTTTGTTTCCTTCTACTGACTTTTAAGGAAGAATAGGTGTTACGTTCCGAACAAAATTTGAATTTTTTTTATTACTGCTCTGCAATAAAGTGCCTTGATAATACATGCATGTATTGTGGGTTATCCCTAAATCAACTGCTGTTGCAGATTAATTGGCTACGAATTAGATGAAATCGAAATCCCTTTACCCTTGGAATCGTCGTCGTAATATGAATAGTCTTACGAGGCGTCAGTCAGTCGCGTAAATTCTTGTGAAAATATATGATAGCCTTGCAACGGTCAGAGTAGACCAAGCGTATAGATTAAATTTTTGTATGCGTAGTGTCTCCTGATAACGTTAGCCGTGTGGGAATGTCCCTCGTCAGGAGCGCTACAAAAATTGCGAATACTATATGCAAGCCATAGAGTTCAGTTTCAAGCACGGATTGTAGGAGAACGAGAGTGTAAGAACGTGAGAGAGAGTTGAAAAGAATGAGATAGGGAAATTAGCACATAGATTCACACACACCACTGCCTTATTTAGAAGATTCAACAGTAAAGCCGGAGCGGACACCCTCTGGATACTTTCGAAGGCGCGAAGCTACGACACTCTACGACGAAAAGTCGTGAGGTGCGTGTCTAGGGTCCACGGAATTATATTAGAGCCAGAGTTTTTCTAGACTTTGTGTTAAAGTTAGGAAAAGGACTTGATTCCGTTGTAATGCTAATGCTAATGCTAATATATATTTTTACGTATTAGAATTTATTTTAATTATTCATTGTAGTGTACTAAATTGTTGATCTTGGTAGGTGATGTGGTGTGAACAGTGCTAATTTCCTTTTCCTGCAGCAGGAACGGCGAACAGAGACAAAGAAAGAAAGAAAGAGAAAGGAAATCAAATTTCCAACTCGAATTTTATACAAATTATTGTTTGGTGAGTTGAATATTTAATTCCATATATCTTTGTTAATTTCAATATCAATTTGGAAACAGCTAAGTGATGGTAGTTTTCTTGATAATCGTCAAGATTGTGGGGACACCCCTACCGGAGCTACCACACACTAACGCGAAAGTATAAACCATTTCACTGTAAAGTTTTGTGTTAATAGATACTGTTTATTTTTCCGTTTAAATGAATCTAAGTTATTACGAACAGCCTTCAATATCCTTTAATCTAATCAGATTTCAATGAAGGGACCTGTATAGGACTAGATTATCGACGAATCCAAATTTTTCTACTCCTTACCCTTCAGGTAAGGTTCCTTTTATAGTTAACAAAAATTTTTGTACTCTTACCCGTGCGCCGGGACAAGACTAATATCGCTCGGGCCTACACCCGTGCACGGCGCGTAACATGGGAGATTTTTGTTTGTGCAAGGGCAGCTCTATGCACGAGGTGCCCTTGCCTAGATTAAACCAAAAGTATCAACTTAAATGTAAAATTTACAGGTTTTGGAGGGTTCTATGGTATTTTCACCGAGTTTTATAGCCAGCTAACATCATTGAGTCCGTGTTGTACTGATCATAAGCTTCTATTTATTTTTCGTCAATGTAAATTTGCAGTTTAGAGTAAAGTACTATATCTTCAAAAAAAACTAAGGCTTTGTTATTGTTTGCGCTGCGCTACACTCGCGTTTTTTAAATACAGAAGAAAGTACATAAAAGCGAAAAAAAAATATAGATTAAAAAAATGGCATCAAAAAACAGATCGCTATGTAGGTATATACAGTTAACAAATTAAACTTAACAATCCAGTTATTATCTATAGTCCAAATTCTCCTCATCTTTGCATCTCAAGTAACTTATCCCTTCACAGTGATTAAATAACATGATTAACTAATGTGTTAACAGTGATTAGAGGTTCCCCAAAAAGTAATAATTATTACCAGTAATACATCACGAACTGACTATATGTTATTTAACAATAAGGAATTACATAACCGTGTACATGCTTGACAACTGAAATTGAAACCTGCAATCCAAAAATATGAGCAGCTCATCGACTCATTTAATTAAAAAGAAAAAATAATTGAACACATTTTGTGAATATTGATTATAAACACTGAACTTTAACCGCAAATGGTCAATATTATTGTCTGTATTCTACTATTATCAGTATTAAAACTTGGGTAACAAAAATCAAGTTCATTAATGTTCAATCTTCAATTCTACAATATTGATCAATATTGTCAATAGTGTTAACAAATACTTTTCGACATTGACAATACTATTGATCGTGTGCAGATGCAAACCCCTATGACCGTTTGCATTTGAAGTTCAATATCTGAAACGAAATAAATAAATATCTATTCATAGTGAGCGTTCAATAATTGCTTCTTATCAAATCGATTAATATTAAACGATTCGTGTAAACGTTTAGTCCTCTCACTCACTCTTCATGATCTTTCTCTCTTCATGGCAAGATGAGTAAATAATATATCATATTGTCAATAATGTTGATCGTGTATGGGCTCCTTTTGGGGTATAGGAGAGAGTGGAAACAAAAGTAACATTTTTTACATTTAGCCTAGCTACCAATTATCTTTTGAAGATATAAAAACAAACCGCCCCAAATAGCACAAGATATCTTGAAGACGTCTATTTTATATCCATTTTATACCTGAACGTCTTATAACATAATTTGGAAATTTTAAAAACATCCAAGAGCGTGCGGCTTAAAGACGTCCGAAATTTACATCCATAAGATGTCTTAAAGACACACTACAGTTTTTAGGCGTCTTAAAGACGTCAATTTTTTGTATTTGAATGTCTTATAAACGTAATCTGGACGTCTTTAAGGCGTCTTGTTAAAGTCTTTCAAGACGTTCTAAAGACATACTGATTTGTAACTTCGGACGTCTCAAAGATGTCTTTTAAACATATTTAGGACTTTACTGGACGTCTTTAAGATGTTTTTTAAAATGTCTCTATGCCACATATATAAAAATATGTTTATTAGTCTAATGTTTGACCTACGTTTTAGCCTCATATGATAAGTAAGCAAAGAGCTATGGCACTTTTCCACAATTACTGTTATTGTTACTTCCGTGTCCAATATGTACACATTGAACTTTCTTGTGAACAGAAAACGTAATACGTTACTTTCGTCTTTCGTACTCCTAGTGATGTATTACTTTTGCTACCCCCCTCTTCACGTTTTTGAGAATAAAAATATTATATTATAAAATATAGTAGACTTATTGAAAACAAATACAAGAATTTATAGAGACATTATCTAAGAATGCTGTAGTAAATGGTTGACTCAATGTTTAGAATATAACTATGAATATTAACAAAAAACCAAAAATACAGAAACTTATATGTACATATAGATCATCTAAATACACAACTTCAGTTCGAGCACTTGCGGTGCGTGTTACTGCTCAACTCCGATTAATAAAATAAAAGAAACATTATAATACACATGTAACCGTGTAAAAGAAATTTTCCGAAAATGTTTGTAGAAGGAAGAAAAGGTTTGTTACTTTTTGATGACCATACATTTGTCCTTGTTTTCCCCTATTTTATTTGATGGATGCTGAAAATATTAAGGCTCATATCTGAAGTATTTGATTCATTTTTTCTTTCTTCATAATTCAATGGAAGATAGACGCAATGATGTTAAAAAACAATAGATATTAAAAGCTTTGTTTTGCATTAGAAAAAATAAACTTAGCTTGCAAATATTATGGCTTCTTACATTCTCCTCAATTTAGTTTTGCTGTCAAGAAATATTTTTAATACCGTTTATAACGTAAAGTTAAAATATTTCATTTTATGCTTTAAATTATTTAAATAAAAATATTTTATTTTTCGAAATTTCACTTCCTATTTAAAATACTATTTTATTTAAATTATAGAGTGATAATTACTTAAAATAAATTGAAATATTTTTTCTAGAAATTTGACTTAGCACTATTGTCAATGTCAATACAGCATACCGAAGATGAAAAATCGCAGTTCAAAGTCTAATTTCATTATCGTACATGTTTTGTACTAATCAGCAACTGTTAAAACCATAAACAATGTATTTTTAAACGAAACATACATCAGGATAAACTTGTTCGCCACTCTCGACTCAATAAACTCTTACATAACATAGCAAAGCGTCAATCAGATTGTACACAAATATGTCCGCAATTTTTTGGAGTACCCCATAAATCAATAAACGCTAGCTGGTAGAGGCATGACTGTGACGACACCAGACACGCGTCTATCTCAAAAAGTCGCACGGTGTATCGTTATTCATGATAAATCAACGACTTAACACTACATGATGAATCGACATACTTGGCAGAGGTTATCGCAGCATGTTGACGCGTTTATCTCTGCACACTGTACCCTATCAGTTCCTCGAAGACTGTACCACTGTTTTGTCTTCGTGTTTGGGATTAACGATTAGCGACTTGCGTTCGGATGCACGTGATTTGTAATTAGATGTATATTTCCCTGTATCCTACAACTTTGGGGAATCGCTTCTTCTCTAACCGTTGATTGTGAAAAAATGTTAATTTAACAGTGTTTATAAAAATGTTGACCTTTTTAGAAAAAATGTTTAGAAACATTGCTAGCAAAATGTAGCTATCTTAAAATATTAAGATAACTCAAAGAACATTTTACAACATATCCCAACATTTCGTTTTTGTTTAAATGAAATTTCTGTGCAACTAGAGTCTGTTTATCTTAAAATCCTGTGCCCTAAAGAGTTAATTGTAACTATCTTTGTTACAGTTACCCATATCTTAATTATTTAATTAGTTTTGTTAGAAACAGTCAGAGTGAAACAATTATCAGAGTGTTCCAAAACTGGTACTATAAGAGTAAAGGGTTTCTAAATGTAAAAACAAATCGGAAAAATAGAATGAAATTTTTCTATATCATACTTCCTTTTCGAGGAAATTTAGTTTAAATTACGATGGAGTACAAGTGTAGGGAAATACACTTGTATACATAGTTTTGGCTTATGGCTGCTTGAAGGGTACATGAGGTAAGGGAAGTACATACTCAGATTCGCCGTTCACGGCCTGATCATTGACTTTCTCTACTGTAAGCTGAAATCACTCCCCTCTCCCCTTTTACTCTTCAAATATTTAAATAAAACTACTTCGGTACTCAATTTTGTCGAAGACGAAGTACAACATCAAAAAATTTGAATCGAATATATTTTCGACTTTTTTTTATGTGGAATCACTATCTTTTCACTTGTATTATCAGTCTTGAGGCACCCTATATGTATTCATTATGAGGGATATTCAAATACAATAAAAAAACTATTTACTACTTTTTCTTATCATATCGTTATGAAAATATAAAGTTTTTACCATACTTGAAAAGAATATAGACGGGTACTAAATATTTAAATGATCTCTAAACACTTTGAATACTTAATTTCTATGAAAATATGCTTAGGTATACGTATATGTACATGTTAAGGTATTAAGAGAAGATATATAATTTTATTAAAAGACTCTAAGCTGAAGTTCGTAAATTAAAATTAAATTCAGTGCCGCCCTTAGCAAACGAAGGACTTGCCCTGGATTCCGCGCTTAAGGGGTTCCACACTTATTGTTTTGTACTTACACACTTTATTAAGCAAAATGGATGTAATTGTAAAAGAATCCAGGAACAAACGTAACACTTTGCGTTTTTAACTTTGTAACTTCTAAGTTATATAGAATTTTAAAAAAAATCGTGCACGACAGTAAACCTATACTATTTAACTACATAATTAACTTAAAAAACTAGCAATACATTATACCAAGTTTTTCAAATAAACCTTTTTTTAAAGTATGTCATTTATGATAACATAAAATAGGAACGATGACAACATCCTATTTAAGTTTAAAAATTAAAGTTATTATTAGGAAAAATACTTTTGGAAGGTATTTCTATTTATCCTGAAGATAGAAATATGCACAAATATTAATATAAACTTAATATAGACTCCTAAGAAGCCAGCCCACGATCTGTTTTTCTTTTATGCATGTTAGACATTCTGTAAACATTAATCCCGTATTTGAAGATCACGAGGAAAGAAGTTAATAAATCTATTCTCGTCAATTTTCTGTTTTTTATGTCGTCTGATAGTCAAAAGGGACTGCTTTTATTGTATATAAGAATTAAAAAGCAGAAAATCTTGACAAATTCCAAAATATGTACAACCATTTTCATAATGGTGTACCTATAGAGAAATAATTTGACCAGTCTATATGAAACAGAAGAATAAGTCGATAAATCAGCAAGGAATTCAAAGTTATTAAATAATTTCTAATAATTTTATTGAAGAATATTGATCGCATTAATTGTATGATTCGTATTTGTTATTTTGTAACGTCATGTTTCAAACTTTATAATTGCTCTTTTATAAAATTTTATATCTTTTATAAAATTAAAAGCAGTAAAGAGCATAGAAGAAATCCAAAACTTGACATTGAGACAAAAGTAATTTATTTCTTTTATCCCTACTAGCAGTATTTCTCATAAACGTATCCTACATTCTAATCTAACTAATATAGTAACAAATTTTATACCTATACACCTATAAATTCAATATCTATTTAATGCAATACAAAAACGAAAAAAATTCAAATACACATGTGTCTGCTGCATGCTATTTTATATTATGCCTACACATTACATACCTGCCTGCAATTGTTATTCTTTTTAAAGCCCTACTAGGCCTAGAGATATTCTGGTCCTTGAAATGAGTGGCGCACGCCCGTACAGTCACAGATTTTAACGAAAGTATTATACCGTACACAACACAAAATAACATATAACTAAAAAATTAAGCGTTTTCGGATATGTGTAAACATAAACTTTTTTCATTGTTTGTGTGTGTAGAATCTATACTTTAAAAATGTCCTATATTTTCTGATACACCCTGTATTATCCTTGTAGTAAATATAATTAAAAATTGAATAAACGGAATTGGAATTTGCCCTAAAATATAATTTCAATATTATATCATTTTTTTGTTCGAATTAGACAAATTAGTTGCCTCAGGCTCCATACTTTCTTCTATAGGGGGTAGTGATTAACTTACACTTGAATTTAAATGATTATAATTTTATATCTTTGACGATTCACGGTACAAAATAGCTACGTAATTCTAGATTCGTTATTGCTCGAGAATTTTAAATGGAAGTATTTTGGTTAGTGGTAAAATAGGGAAGAAAGAGAAATTTAAGAGATATTTACTATGGACACATAGCTCATTGTAGACACATAAGTGCTAACAACTACCTAATAACGAAGAATACATTTTTAAGAACAATTCATACGTAGGTAATACATAATTTTTAATCTGTCAAAGATTTAACCGCGTGTGCATGAAAGCAAAATTGAAAAAATTTAATCTAAATATGTGATTTCAGGATATAATGAACATCTATTAAGGAACTTATAACAGGAAAATACTCCTTTCAAGTTCCTCGTTAAATTAGTGGCGTATTTTCAGTAATGACGAAGAAGGCTCGAACAGTGTAAAAGGAAGAGTATGACATGCCTTAAAGTGTTGTGCGTCACAGGTTCACTCGAATATGATAAAGAGCAGTCATATCAAGACAAGACGTCTCGAAAGTTATTTCCTTTCATATTTTACGTACTCTAGGTCTTTTATATCAATGTAGGTCAGCAACGATGTACACAATAGAGGTATTTATAACAAAAACTACCCTTGTCAGTTTTTGTCTTTTTTTAGGAAAGCAAAAAGATATCTTAATATTCTTAATTCCTGTTCAATAAATTACAAATTTAAAAAAAAAGCAATTCACATCCGATCACTTCAGAACAAACTCATCTTTTACACCTGTTATTTTTTCATTAATAACGACTATTGCGAACCCTTTTAAGGGGTGAGATTGATAGAATTCGAAGGTCGTAAAATATGAACAACCTTAGTACATGTACGCATATACTTTTCATAGTAGGAAAAGGTACCACTAGGTTATGAATATCACTTCTAATCACTAGAATGTGTTCTTATAATAAAAATCATATTATTGTTTTTATTATAAACCTCTCAATGATTGTATCTACTTCAAGATATGCCTCACATCATTTAAATGATAATAATTTAAAAAATTTTTTTCTAATCGTTGTTAATTACGACCGATACGATTATTGTTACTATCTGTTATTACTTTATTATTTGATCCCTTTATACGTTAAAGTAATTAAATGTACCTAACCTAAGCGTAGATTTTCTTTAATTTAATAAGTAAAAAAACAATTGGCATAGTTTGTCAGTTTGACTTACTAGATCTCTTACACAAAATAATGTATTTTTATAGAATCGTTTTAGTAAATTAAAAGCCATCATCTACTTACTGTCTTCAATATTGAACTGATTCTCTGCCTCCTCTGGTGACAAGGTAGTAGTTGTTACATTCTGCTTGACGAAATTATTATCGATAACCTGGGAACCCGACTGCTCTGGCAGGGTCGCTATCATCTTAGCGGTATACGCTAATATTAGCAACGTCTCGTTCAAGAACATTTTGTATCAGATTTTCTCACTCTATTCACAAATATATTTCTTCACTATAAAGTGTCTTATCTCACAAAATAAAAGGAAAACTGTAGAAATCAAACCACTAAAAACACTGAATCTTCGAGGCGCATCTAGGTTTTCGAAACTGTCATAATTTTCAATAAAAATATTCACTTTCATAGAGTTTTACAACCAAACTCTTCTTCTTCTTCATTATCAGTTAACGGTGAATCTCTTTCAAGGATTTTATTCGACAATGATTCAAAATTCAGAGAAGACCAGAGAGCTTCGGTTGATTCAAGTTGAAGTCTGTTCTCAAGATGCAACGAAAAACTTCTTGAGCTTGTCTCAAACTCTGACGATCCTGGATGCCGATAGTCGACTAGTGTGTGGCAATAAATGTTAGAAAGAAATCGATTGACGTAAGCGACGATAACGGGAGAGGCGAATCCCGACAGTAGGGTGTTGCAAAATAAACGAAAACTTTAGACGTCAGTACCATCGGCACGCCACAATAAGTTTACTTTGTAATAATATCAACGATGCTTTTGCTCTTTCCTCTTACAATAGCTCCCTGTTGTTTTGGCAAATAGAACTATTGACCTTGACCTTGTTAGGCAAATTTCTTCTCAGGAGTTTCACTTTATCGCAGAATTTTTGGGCAATTTTGACGTTGTTCACCAGTTTCCTATGAAAACAAATGTATTGTACGTGAGAAATTTTGGATAAAATTTTATTCTTTTTTTATTTTTCTTGTAATTAAAATTTCTCTTTTCGTGTTGTATCTTCCCGAGAAAATTATAACAAGTTGAACACATACAATACTTGAAAAGCACAAACAAAAAATTTCTATTTCGGAATCTACCGTAAATACATTATTATGAAACATACAATAGCTAAACATTACTAAAGAATCTATTATTTAAAATTGAAAATGATTATAAAATGTATTAGAAAATACTTCTAACTATGTATTAGAAAATCTTTGACTTGTAACACTTTTTTCGTGAGGGAGCCAGTCAAGGTCAAGTGGTTTTTATAGGTACATACTATTCTATCCCAAAAATTGTATGTTTATGCAAATACAATACTTGACATATCTGGAGATAAATATAACGTAAGAAACATGTTGAGTAAATACATCAGCTAATAATGAATACACATTCATTCAAAATGAAATAAAAGAATAAAATGTAAGAATAAAGACCAAAGTAAACAAATTGAAAATAAAGTAAGAATAAAAACCGAACATAATTAAAAACAAAAAAGAGCAAAATGTAAGTCACATAAAACTTGTACCTACATTTGAAAAATACGCGTTTATATGTGAATACTAATAATGAGTAAATAAAAAATTAAAAAACAACAGCTTTGAACTACAAAAAGAATATACATCTATCATGATCTATTTTATTTATACAGAATTAATTACATAGATGATATACATCCCCGTTCAAAAGTGTTAGATTACCTATTATTTACAATATACAATTGCTTTGTTATATAAATTATAAATTACTAGTAATTTACATAGTAAATTGTATGTAAATTACTGAATGGTAAAAACGTTGACAAAAACATGAGATAGATATAAATAAATAAAAAATCTAAATGTTATTTTATATTTTTGGTAAAATAATTCATAAATTATTTATTAATTATGTAGATATGTATGTACCTATTTTCATATGGTACAAAACAAATTTCTTGATAGATATATTGTGATCAAGTGTCCTATTCTAAATACTCTTGAACAGGCATGCGTACCAACATCTACCAATCAAAATGAAGATTACTGTCCCATACAAATTCCGAATTTTTACAGTTGAATCAATGAGTTGAAGAACAGTATGTACAAGTCCAAAAATCACATTTTGATATATTTATTACAGTTTTACATATCTGGATCCCAGAATCAGGATGTATTAAAGTACGTTAACACCAGAGTTCACAAATTGTTCACGAAGAGTATGGAAATTAAATTTCCTAGACGTGGTCTATTCGCGTATCTGTTCGCATGCTGTTCTTGGTATTCACGAAAAAACCGAGTAATGCGGGGTCCACACTGCTATTGGCGAACAGCTCGCGAACAACTCGCAAACTGTGTTCATCAGTTTGCGAACAGCAAACAATAAATAGCGAGCTCCTCAGCGAACAGCGAACAATAAATAGCGAGCTCCTCAGCGAACAGCGAACACTATTCGCTTGGGCAGCGCTACATCAAAGAGTTTGTTCCCGAGCTTACAGCTTACAACTATTCGAAAGCAGTTTGCAAGCTGTTCGCGACTTTCAATTTAGACACACAACTGTTTTCGTTCGTAAATTGCTTGCGAACTGCTCGTGAAGTGAGAACTTCAGAAACGAACTGTTTGCAAACATTGTTTGAAGACTATTTGGAAATGCTTATTTTTGAACTTGTACCTATTCTTCTTTAACTCACCAATTCAATTATCTTTACGTTAAAGTCAATGAATATCAGGAAAACGTTTCTCTCTTACCTATCACAGTCACAATCGCACAGTCGCTTAGAATTGAATCATATCCAATCAATGACAGTTATTGAAGGGGAGGTTCAAAGTCACGGACGTTTCCACTTCTGAGCACGGAGAAACGGCGAACAAGTTAACCGATGGAGTAACCACCACGCACTAATTACTCAAAAATGCTGCCGCCTGGTCTGCTTCGGTTTATCATGCGGCCGACCCCACTACTCTTTCTCATTTCTCGTTGTTCTCGTTTTCTTGGCGCGACAAAGTCACAGGAAGCCGACGGACCGAGGTCTAAATAAAGGGGGTCTCTGCCATGCAACCGGCTCAGCAGTATGCGCTCTTCAGAAAACAGCCTCGAAAGGCTTTGATCCTTTCTTCTCAACTTGGTTTCTTTTACTGGTTCACGGAATCTCGTCACACGAGTCTTTCTTCGTAAACGTTCTAAAACGTATAAGAACTCGTTGTTCTAATTCGCAGTTAATTAAGTAAGACCTATTAAAGACGATGGAGATGTGTTCTGCACTTTGATGTTTCTTTTTTTTCTTTTCTGGAAAATTGAAACGTTTTTGTTCAACTACATGATATTTATTTCATAGTAAGTACGAAAACAATAAATATTATGGCGTTATTAATGCTATTTAAAAGTTGGCCCATTACACGGATTGCGATACAAGTTAGAAATAATAACCTTAATGATTTTTGTACGAGATTATTCCAGGATAACCATTCAGTAGATAGACCTCGTATTCTGCGCCATAGGGGTCTTCATTTACTAAATAATAAATAATAAATAAATTCATTTATAGTACGAGATTCAAAATGTTGTCAATGCCTACAGAATCTCATTTTAATCTTTTCAAAAATAATGTATGACAGTGACTAAATAATTTCAAACTGGAGTAAGTGTAACAACTAAAAATAAGACTATAAATGACGAAATACTGTATCGTCTGTATCAGTCTGTAACATCATCAAATAGCATGCATTAAATCTATGGTTGTATTGTCCTGTTTAGGAGAACTTTAAATAATTTTTCAATACTTATAAAACGTGTATCAACCATTTACCTTAAAAAATGTAAGCTTTCCAATGATATACAAATAATTCTCATTTCTGTTCGCATAATGTTTCTGTTGATAGAAATATGTCATCTTTAAAGGACTGATGTGATAATTAATTTTTAATAACATAACAAGTGTTCTGTTACGTATCGTGCGCGTAGTAGTGTTCGAGAGGTAGGACTTTTGATTTATTTCCTTGGCGCACGGGTAACAGTACAACAAAATTTTTATTTTAAACCTTATCAGAAGACAAAAGGTATTTTTGAGATTCTATGTCAAACAAACCAATTAACAATACCAATTGAAAGTATCGATAAAATGAAAAATTAAGAAGTGACGATGCAACTATATACATATTATAAGAGCCTAAAATGCGATAATGCCGATATTAGGACAATAGTATAGTTGGCGCTAGGTTTTGAAGCAGCGACGCGACAGCGAACATTCTAAAAATTAAAAGAGAACACATCACAACTAGAATGTCCGTGAACGTACGAAATCACGTGGAAATTAGCTTACGGTTTACGCTCTCACTTAGGGGTATCTTCTAGGCATACGGTATTTGGTCTTACTTTAGATAGTTATTTATTGTTGTTAAGATTGCTGTCTCAAATTTGTTTCATTTGAAATTTAGTACGAGGTTCTGAATATTTAGAATAGTTCAAAAGTATATGTTCTACTGAAATTTGAGAATTGCAAATATCACAAATTGTAGGGTCGGTTTTGTAAATTACTACTTGTTGTTTTCGGTCGAGATGAGATGTAGGTATTTAAGGTTCTATTATGTAGATATTATAGATTTTATCTACATAATAAGCACAGTAAAAGTGCTATATGTATACAGTAGAAAACATAGTAATAGGTTCAGGCATAATAATAGGGTCTTATATCGTACATACATACACATTATTTCTGTGATTTATGAATCTTTTTTTAAAAAACTGTAATTTTAGTACTTCGATAAAAATTACTCTTAAAAGAACATATTAACAAACGTAAATTATATAAGAACAATGAATAAACATATTTTAGTACATCAAAATAATAATATAACTTTAATATTAAAAAAAAATTTTCATTCAGAAGCAACTACCGAAACTCTTACATTACTTTTAACTTCTGTGCATTGTTCGAGTCAATGTATCTCGGAACTTATCATTAATATCAATCTTTAATGCTTTTTTAATAAAAATTCACTTTATATAAAATTCGTTGACTTTTAATAATAACATTTAAGGTATACATTCGTGTATAAAAAATGAAAATTATAAGTTACATATGAACATTGCACAAGATTTAATATTACAATCAATGTCAACAAAGGTGAATCACAAAAGTTACAAAATATTAAAATTGTATAAAAATTTATTTTTAAGTACTCCGAGTGGTGTCACCAGAACAGGATGTAAGGACAACTCTCGTGCAAAGGTGTAGCTACCCTATTACCCTTGCGTGTATGTCTACCTACGCAGCCATCGATCGATACTCGCACAGTTCAAGTGTCCTGGATCAATAAACGGCACAATGGGGGTTCCCTTTACCGGAGTTACCCTCGTAAGTCGATACCAATACACCCAGCATCCCCATATTGTCATTCAACCCCTTGTGAAAATAACCTTCTGCAATAGTATACATTCCTAATAACGAACACCCCTAAGATGTCTCTGGTGTTTGCACAGGGGATGTTATAAAATCACCCTAAACAGAATCTGCGAAGCTTTGAAATGCTCCTGCAATCCTGGTAGTCAAACCGTACGAGTGTTGCACCGTGATTGCCATGAAACGTATGAATGACACCCCTATTAGGGGACGTCAGTCTCGCGTACTAACAACTAACAACCCCACCGTGTGGAGTTACGAGGAGATTTGAAAAGATAGACAATTTTTGTGAAGCTCTTTTCATGTCGGTAACATCAAATACAATACCTGATACTTACTCCTGCATATAGCCATTGTCAGTTTTTTAAATAACAAACTTTTTTTGTCATACATTTAATTCGTATTCAATCTAATTAAGAATTTTTTTCAGTTGGACTGTCGCATTTTAGCGACATCATTTTAATTTTAATTTTAAAGTAAATTAACGTTTATTTATTCATAAACTGAAAATATGGAATTCTTACATGTTATAACCATTAATTAATTAATAAATAAAGAAATTATACTTAAATATAGCTTTATGCAGAATGTGATTCCTACTTAGAATGGTTTTGGAATTGAACCTAAATAATGTACTATATCGGGCAATAAAAATGAGCTAACTTTTTAGTTTTTTAAGTTGTTATAAATAACATAGAACTACAACTTCATCATGCAATTTATAGTACCAAAATTCTATTTTTTTTTATCTACTGTGCCGTAATTGAAGCTACACATTAAGTAGAACTATGACACATCATGTAAAATAAAAAGAATTATAAATAAAAAATTTATTGACCTTTTCAATATTAATTTTATTTAAATTTAAGAAATATATCTAATATTAATATTTCAAAAAAGACGCTTGGTATAGGAAAGAAAAATCTTGTTTATTTTATAATCTTCTGCATGAAATAAAAAAGTTTTTGCTATGCAAAGCATATCCTGATTGTCTTTTAATGCTGATGAAACGATGCCTCGAGTGGTTGGTTAGCAGAAACATGGCTGACAGCTAGTTCCGCTCCATTCAGAGTCAAAGGGGCCTTCAGGACCCTTGAAACACTCCTTCTAACCCCTGCTACCCTGTTACATTGCCCTATCGAATCCCCATTCACCTACATGCGTATTCATGTTAGAATATCCTACTGGATCTGCAGAACGATAATAAAAATAAACGACGGGTCCTAAAAAAGCAAAAGAATATAAAAATGTTCGTCAAGAATAGATATCTTTACAAAAACTGATTGAAGTCTCTTTCATGATTACTTTATATAATTGCTATTAAAATAATAAAGTTTAACATTAATGAAATATAAATTTTACATTTTATTAAATGCTAAACTGTTTTTTTTGGGAAAATTGAAAATTCGTGCGAAATATAATAAGGGCGAAATATTTTTAAAAATTAAGAAATGTTTTATAATATGTAATTTTAAACAGTAACTATTTATATAATCCCCCAAGAAAACAAATAACGTAACGTGAAAAAGAAGAATAACATTTCGCTTAAGTGCTGCAATACTGACAAACCTAAATCAAAAATTAACTATTAGAGAATAGTGGGTACTCTATGAAAAACAGATTCTTGTATGAAATAAAAATTAATTATTGCCGCATTAATTTCTCAAAAAATTATGATTTTAATTTAAGTATTAAATAACATTGTCGTTATACTTACTAAAAAAATATTCTTTATATCTGTTCTTTATATATTTTAGTAACTTACGTAACTAATTCTCACATGATTACTTTCCTAACTGTCACTATTTTTCGTTGACTGCTCCTTTCACATTTCATTTTTGATGTTAAAATATTATAATTTTTTTCTGTAATTTGTATCATTTGTCATGTATAACCCGTAAAGGAATGTAGGAGAACAAGAGAAAGCAGTACATATTCACGTGAAAACTCAGATATCCTTCTAACTTACGACTTTTGCGCGTATATTTATTGATATCTCGATATCCACGATCAACGGTCAAAAGTAGTGAAAAGAAAATGTATACCGTTGTTATTTATTATTTGTATAGGTACACATTTTATGTATTGCTTTCAAATGATTAATCCAAATGATTAAATAATGATTAATAATGGATAAACATTATAATCGAGCAGAAGAAAGAATAATATAATCAATGGATGAATTTAAGATCAGTTTTTTATTTTATAAAAAATTTTATAAAAAATAATTTATAGCTGAATTTAAAACGTTTGACACTGTACATAATGATAAACATACTTTTCTTGTTAATTAAACTTTGTTTTATAGAAAATTATTCATGCATAATTTATAGCAATTCTTTAATTATAATCAGAGTATGTATTATATTACAATTAGAAGATTTAAAATTATTGTAAATTAATATATAGTGCGAATGAAAAGCATAAGACTTTCATTAAGAAAGATTCTATATTACATACAGTTTTAATTTAATTAAATTATTAACGCACCAATTAAGAAAAAAAATACATTGAAAAAACTTTCGAACCATTTTCTAAATGTTCAACATAAGCAAACCTTTTTTAAATTTAAAGTAAAGAAGAGTAGGGACGAAAGTAACAAGTCTCCTCTCTCCTTTTACAAACATTTCCAAAAAATTTCTTTTACACAGTTACATGTGTATAGCAATGCTTCTTTGATTTCCTCAATCAGAGCTCAGCAGTAACACGAATTGCAGGTGGTCAAGCTAAATTTGCGTATTCAGATCATCCAGATAAGTTTCGGTTCTTTTGTTTTTTTTTTATTAATATTCATAGTTAAACTCTGAACATTGAGTCACCCATTTACCATGTAGCATTTTTAGATAATGTCCTTATAAGTGTCTGTATTTGTTTTCAATATGTCTTCTATAGTTTATACAATATAACATTTTTATTCTGAAAAACATAGGCAGAGACAGAAGTAACACGTCACTATGGAAACAAAAGCAACATGTTACTTTTTTTGCATGAAAGTTCTACGTGTACGTATTGACAAGAGAACAATGAAGAAACAAAGTATGCAAAATAGTATACACAACAGGAATTCTTCATATCACTATGACTGCATACATCTGGTTTGTTTGAAGCCCTTCAGTGAAAGCTGTTTGAGAGAGAAGTGGCGATCTTAAGAGTTGGTCCCATCAAAACTGCATCATAACTGATCTTCATTACGTCTGTTATAATTGTAATTTGGATTTGAAGTAAACAAAAAATATCATTAAACCAATACATGATTCTAAAGAAATGTATATACAAAGTTAGTTGTTTTTTTTCTTTCGTTATTTAAAATATATTTCTTTTGATCGTTACTTGAAATATGTTTATTTAAATGCTTGTTTCTATCGTTTCTCATAATAAAATATTTTATTACTGCATTAAAAAAAATGTTTTTACTTCGTCTTTCTCAAAACAATTAGTGTTACTTTTGTCCCCATAGTACGTAACTTTCGTTTCCATACTCTAGGACGAAAGTAACAGTGACAGTAGCTGCGGAAAACTGACATAGGTCTTTGACTACTTACCACATAAAACTAAAACATGAGTCAAAGACCAATAAACATACTTTTTTAAAGCATGCGTTGTGTTTTGATATCTTTAAAAGATAATTGGTAGCTAGAACAAACGTACAAACTGTTACTTTTGTTCCCACTTTCACCTATAACTTAAATCATTTTAAGTAATAAAACTAGAAATTCGCACCACTTAAATATAAATACTTGTAAATGTGCCCAATAAAGGATACGCTTTAATTATTGCATATACATATAATAAAATAGAGGTTTTTCTATTATGATTCAATACTGCATTTTTAATTTGCAGTTATGTAATTTAAAATTTGTAAGATCATAACATTTTTCTATTAATCCATTATTATTCTTGTTTTCAATTCCAAAGCAATTGCAACGTGAAATAAAACTTAAAATTTACAATTCGAATGCCATATTTTAGACAACGCCATCATTCAATGGCCCTTTGGTAGGGATCACGAAGGCAACGACCACATCCCAGTCCCTAAAATACTTACACTTGCCTTCTAACACCCTGTGAACGCGGCCCTTTGTGAAACGTCCCCAGAGGGTTAAACAAATTCCACGCCACTTTCACGGCGGCGATTGGTATTACAGACACGCCCTTAAGTGAAATTGTCACTTGTTACCAAAGGGAAGTCTGTTGGCGACACTGAATAGGAGAGCATACCTTTGAAATTGGTGTCTCCTGCTTCAAAAGTATATCTACTATCTACAAGAATTTCACTCTTATCAAAAACACGTTGGAAATAATTGTCTTAAAGCAATTAAACAAATTTTTTCCTAATTATGATATTAAGAAGTCACGTCGTTAATCATAATTTCACATATTGTCATTTACTCAAAAATTTAAATGACTCTTTTTGTAGAATTTTTAATAATAAATAATTTATATAAGTTCTATAATAGAAATAAGTTTGTAATCAATAATTATATAATATAATATTATATTGTAAAAAGTACATTTATATTTTTCTTATTATACTTATAATGATTCACTGTAAATTGCAGCATATCTGCAAAAAGAGGCAAATTTTGTATCCTTAAATAATTAAGCAAAAATATTTTAAACTAGAAATAAGAATAATGTTCTAAAACTGTTTCATACAAATACTATGGACTAACAATTTTTCGAGAAAATACCATTTTAACGAAATTTCTAACATGATAACTTTTCTACAAGAAACGAAATTCTTTTACAAATTGATTTAGTCTTCAATTGTGAAACGGTTTTGTTTTTTTGTAAAAACAAAAAAATGTAAATACAGCAGAAATTGCTAACAGTTCTAAAGCAGAACTTTCTAATACTAAAATGATCAGCCTAGTGACTAACTGTCTTCCACAATGTGAGAAAGGAAAGAGTACAAAGCAAATGCGCATACAACCTGAAGAAAGGCACATCTCCATGACATCTTTACACAGATAAGGGAGTGATGCAGGGAATCCTTTTGGAAGATTCTCAAAGGGCCGTCACGAGATTTAACCAATCCCTTTCTCATGGTTTCCTAGTAAAAGTGCGTAGGCGTGTGCCCTTTAGGGATTAACAATCCCTGTTCTTCCATAAAAGGGTTCCCTTGTCCTTCAAGGATACTCCATTCAAATTTCGACAGATGTACTCCTTCGGCTTCATAAAATCCTATTTCCAAAGTTTGTGTCTGACTCAATAGAATGCATTTACATCTCTTATGAGTGTAAAGGGTACTTACACATCCCTTTAATTGTGAGAAATTAAAAAAAATCAACGAATTTTGTAATAATATTTACTACTTAAATAGAAATGACAATATAACAATGAAGATGTTGCAACGATTGGAGACTATCCTTTAAAATGGTGTAACGTAAACTTAATGCTATGACTTAAATAAATTTTTATAATTTTAGATAAATGACGATAAAAATTCAAAAATTACACTTTAAATAAACATATTAAAAAGGATATATCTTTGATTACACGTAACATAACTTAAGTATGTAAATTATGTGAGAAGAGGAAAAAGGTTGTCTAAAATATATGTACTGTTATTTACCAATGAGGAGGTTAAGTAAATAATAATCAAGTGCGGCTTGTTGAGTAGAGGGAGCAGTCAAATGGGGCAGTACCTGTGCGACATTGATCCACTGAGAATTTTTTTTCATCGACTTCCGGAAGCCTTCATCAGGAAATCATGAGCTCGTGGTTCGTGACTGCATACCCAACACTGTGATGGGACAAACGCATTATCGCATCATACATGAGATCAATACCTACTTTTCCAGTAAATAACTTTTCCTCTAACAACTCCTTTTATCAAACACAAAGTTCTAGTATCAAAGTCCAACTTACAATCTGTTTTACGTGATACATGAAATACTGTATGTTACGAAATGACAAACATGTAACCGGGAACCATAACAAATTACTATTGCTATTTATTTAAGTAAATAGATTTATAACGATAAACATTGATCATAATATTATGAATTCATATTTAAAGGAACGAAATCTACTGATACAGAAAAAAATACTGTATTATATAGTAAATATGTATGTATGTGTACAAAAAGTGTAAAAACTATAAATGTTATGCAGAATAATCGAAAGTACGTTAATAAAAAAAAAATAATATTATGAAACGAATAAATAATTTGACTATATTTAACTAATTTGGCTAACAGATATCACGGAAAGAAACAAAGAAATTATTTTATTTCTCTTTCACATGCGAGGAAATACTCCTCTATCATACCTATTATAATTTAATTAGGGCTGTAATTATGAATGAATCATATGTATACATGGAAGATGTATAGGTTTGTGTGAAAGTCGTGAAATTGTCCAGTGCTTTTTTTTCTGAGAGTTTGGAATATTGTGGCACCAGGAAACCATGGATGTGTTGAAGTTCACTGGGAATGGTATTCCTGGCCTTGGGACATTGAGAGGAAGCGGATTGTCTTGCCATTGGGCCAGAGCATATAAAATGTGCCATAAAATCCATTTGCTTGGTAGGGAAAGAAGACAAATCGCTTGGATGTCAACGGTATTAGGAAACCATAGTATAGTAGAGTTTTATATTTCCAACAAAGCTAGAGGGTTGTCTGGTCGGTCGGCACAGTCAGATCGAAGTTGGACTAAGCGTATGAAAAAAGGAGAGAAAAGTAAGCCAAAAGGGTAGAAAAATGATCTAGGAGATAGATTAAGGTGCTGAAAACTCCAGTAAGTGAGGTCAAACAAATAAATTTAAAAGGAAAGTGTTTCCTTAACAAAAACCGGCATGGCAGGACTGGAGGACAAATTTTTTCATTAACCTAGTTCATCGATCAGTGGAATTAATGGAAACAGAAGAAGAAAAACAGGAAAGGGCACCCAAAAGACCAATAGAAAACGAGATGGATTCTGATTCGTCAAGGGAAAATCCTAAGGCCAATGGAAAGCAGGACGAAGGCGGAAGTCAGCAAAGACGCGGAAACAAAGGAAAATATTAGTGGAAGAAACCCAGTAGAGTGCAATATAAGGCAAAACATAGAAGTGTACAAATATACTACAAATAATGAAGAAGTAATAGAATGCGTAGAAACCGTATTGGCGGACCTAAAAACCCGAAGAGAGTATGCTCAACATTACAAGTAGATCTTAAAGAAACAGGTAAAGATAAGAAAAAACTAAACATCATTAACATTTACAAACTACTATCAGACTCGCAGAATAAGAGAATCGGTAAGAATGATATCGATAAATGAAAGCGGAGATAATGGTGAAGAACAGAGAAACAGTAGACGAGTTAAAGAGGAAATTTCCGCTAATAGAACATAATAACAGAAATCTAACTCAAATGATAAAGTTAATTTAACAGATGGGAAGATGGACCTGTACCAAATCTAAGAAACGACTGCACGAGAAAAGAAAAAGTGAGACCAACAGGACCGAACAGCGTATTCCACAAAAATAGATTTGACAGGCTGTCAACACTGCCAGAAACAGAATCGGACACGGAGGAACACAATCAGAATAGACTTGAAACCACAAACAAAAACAGAATCATAAATACTAGAAAGGATAGAAAAAACTAACAGGAGACGATACGAAGAATGAGTATCGAAAGATAAAGTGGAAAAAAGGAACAAAAATTATAAGAATTACTAAAATACATCAGGAAAAGGGGATTCGAAGAGAATATTATAGCAAAGATGGAAAATGACAAAAAAAAGATAACGTACAGATGTATCAATCAAGATCAAATGTCGGACACAATATACATGACAGAAGAAGAATGGGGATGCGAAGACAACAGGGAAACAAAGACAATATTGATCCACAATAACTCGAACTCGAGAAGAGTATTCACAAAATCATCCACGTGTGGATGACAAGAATATATCAAGAAGAACAAGAGAAGGCCGAACAAAAATCATCAAGAGAAACTCAAGGAAATAACTCTAAGGTGCCGAACGCAGAGATTCACACGAAAGAGAAGGAGGTTCACCTCATTCTGGACATCGCAGATCAGGAAGATGTGCGAACGAGCGAGGAACACGAACAAAGCAGAGAAGAAGTTGAACGACAAAAAGGCAACAACGCAGAAGAACAGACAAATCGATCAGAGGATACAGAAAGCTTCAAGAGCCCGTCATCAGGAGAAGAAGAGGATTTCTAAGTGCTTAAAGAAAAAAATGCAACACAAACACAAGTATAGCCATAGATGGGAGTGCTGTGGAACGTTAGAAGCCTCTGCAATAGACTGTAAATAGGTGTTAATACAGCGAAAATTTGCAAGGACGTGCCAACAATATCCAGAAACATGGCAACGAATTTACTCAGAGAAAAATACGGAATTAACAACTCGGAATGGGAAATCTTTTACACAGATGGATCCAAAAAAGAGGGAGGGACTATGAGCAGAAAGAGAATTACCGAACGAATCCATCGTAGTACTAACGCATTTAATATCGGCTCTGACGGCCATTCTCGCGACACGAAAAAGGGGCGACGTAGTTGGAAAGGAAGTCAATCCCATCGTCACAGAATTGCTGCAAGACTGCCATAGGGTATTAGAAGCCAATGAAAAAAAAATAATCCTTGGATAGATTCCAAGACACAAAAGAATATTAGGCAACGAACTAGCGGACAGAGGAGCCAATGTAGCGATGAAACAAAGAGGTCCAACTATAAATAGCAGGATCCCAAGAAAGGATTTCTACGCGTTTCTCAAAAAAAAGGGTATGGTCACGCTACCTAAGACGACAACGGGGATAGAAAGTACAAAGAGTATACATTACTTTGAAACTTCTGGCTACTTTGGAACTTCTGGCTGGGTAGTTTACACAGGCAAATGAAGCCCTGGTCCTACAACATGACCAACATCAGTAGACAGACAATAAGAACAATGTCAAAAATAAAAGCGAATCATTACAACTTGGAGAGCTCTTTAGGAAAAAAATACTACATACATTCGGCTATGTGCAACTGTAGTATGGACGAAAAACACATTAATCATGTAATCTGGGAGTGTTGTTTGTACAATCAGGCCAGAAGAAACCTAATGAGAAAAATAAGTAAGGAAATAGAAAGATATGGGAAAGATATTCCGTCGCTAATCAACATATGGAACGAAAGAGTATCGAGGTGTTTGTGCGTGTTCTTCAAGGAGGTAGGTTTAGATCTATAGGGTTGGGACCGGGAGTCTGTCTTTTCAGGTTGCCTTGCAGCGCTCTTCTCACTGGAGGACATACTTTTGGCAAGGAAAAATCAAAATCAGGACAACCAAATGGATATGAGTGAAGGAAGTTAAAGAAGGAAGTTAGCAATGTAATGACACTTCCGTATTACATAGGAATAAGAGTATTCGGAATAAATGAGTTAGGTGAGGACAAAAGTCGACTAGAACCGAACTAAAGACCAAAGTAATGCAATAACAATAAAAAAAATAACTAATTGATAAATACAAAGTCAGTCTGGTAGATTATTAAATAAAATGTATGGAAGTATAAAAGACTAAATATACATAGTATTTTAATTAGCTACAAATATAAAAGCTCATACCTAGTATAAGAATTAGTATTAAGCAAAGAAATTGTGATAACTAATTCATTATTCTTATTCATATGTTAAAATTTAAACTTTATAGTTTATAGTTTACATTTTTATAATATTGTATTATTTTAGAAGAAGCAATTTTTATAATACTCTAATAGCAAGTAAGATAAGTTGAGATACTATATGTATAAAGGCGTTTAGTGTAAAATGCGATCTGTTGTGACACCAAAGAATATAAGAAAGTACAAATTGTATACGTACATGTAATTGTTGAAAAGGTTGAAACGGTTCATGCCAAGCACCAAACAAAGCTCATTCAGTCACCATTCCATACATCTTAAGGATAAAGTTCCGGTTAATACAAGACCCACTTGTATATCAAGAGGTTTAACGTCAAACATAAGCTTCTCTATCGCAAAGTACATATTATAAAACCTGCATCTTTTCCGCACAATTCTCCTTTATGGATTGTACTCAAAAAACCTGACGCTGATGGTAATAAACGCTGGCAAATGGTAATTGATTTTCGAGCTTTAAATGAGAAAACTCACACTAACAAATTTTGGATAAACTAGGAGGAGAAAAATACTTCTCTGTTTTTGATTTGGCCAATGGGTTTCAACCAATTGAGATGAATCGAAACTTTCGTGAACACGGACTAACACTTCAAATTAATAAATGTGAGTTTTTACGTAAAGAAGTAGTTTATTTGGGACACATCGTTTCTGCTGATGGTGTAAAACCAGATCCAAAAAAACTACAAGTGGTCGAGAATTTTCCCATACTGAAAAATCAGAATATTCAGCAATTTTTGGGACTAACAGGATATTATCAACGATTTATTCAAGACGATTCTTTAAAGGCAAACCCTGTAATACAGTTACTGGGCAAAGGAATCAGATTCAATTGGACTAATGAACAACAACGTAGTTTTAAACAATTACGTGATGAACTCTGCAAGGAACCAATCTTACAGTATCCAAATTTCACCAAAGATTTCATAATTACCACTGACGCTTCAGATTTTGCAATAGGAGCAGTGTTAAGTCAAGGCAAAATTGATCAGAACTTACCTATTGCTTACGCTTCACGAAATCTTAATAAGACTGAAAAAAAATTATTCTGTAACAGGAAAGGAGTGTCTAGTAATAGTACATGATGTACAATATTTCAGACCATATGTTTATGAAAAGAAATTTACACTTGTAATCGCTCACTGACCTCTCATTTAGTTACATTGCGTTAAAGATCTCACTTTCAGATTCATCAAATGAAAATTAAGGTTGGTAGAATATCAATACGAAGCTGTACATAAGCCAAGAAAAACCAATAAGAATGCTGATGCATTGTATCATAACCCAACAAAAGCTTGCCTACCTCTGATTCCAAGAGAAGATAATAACTTCAAAGTGCAAATACAAACTCCACAAACGATATCGAAAATAATTGGACAACGCATTCGTCAGTTACGTAGAGATCGAGGAATAAGACCAATTTATGAAGAACTCAGTTACAATTCGTCTGACTTTTCGGATAATGATAATCCTCCAATAAATCGTTGTCAAGTCATTTGGCAGAGGAATCATGATCTTACAGATAGAAGATTATTGACACCTGACCGATCAAACAGTTCAATATCAAGGAATCCTATAGCACATTCTACACAACTTTGACAAGAAACTCAAAAAAAATCAATGAAGGAAGATAATACTCTGTATGCAGACTTAATTTAAACAAAAATCAAACTTTTTCACAAACATTATTGGAAGAAGAAAATATTCCAAATCTTCTTTTATCTTTAACTCCTTTTATAAACCATTCTATATTAACTTCCACGCCAACTGTCCTGAGAAACGTTCCTTCTAGTCAATCTAATACTCCTGTTGAAATCAGTTCTGTTCCCCCTGAATATCAGTCTACCACACTTGAGTATATTAGTTCTTCAAAAGAAGAAAGAAACTCAACAGATGAAGAAGAACCCATCATATTTCAATTACACCAAGTATACCATCAAATGGAAATATTCGAGAACCAACAGAAGATATTAGAAAAGAATTAATAAAAGAATCACACAGTAGTTTGATTGGAGGACATAAAGGTGTTATAAAAACCTACAATCGTTTCAGAGCTAAATATTATTGACAGAAGATGCGGAACGACATACAGGAATTTATTAGAAAATGCAAGAATTGTCAAGAACATAAATTGGTTCTAGCGAAAACTCGTCAACCAATAATTATTACCGATACATCCTTAGAACTATTCGACAAGTTGATTTTAGATACAGTTGGATCACTTCTTGAAACACCTAGCGAAATCCGTTACATTTTAACAATACAGGACAACCTTACAAAATATTGCATTGAAGTATTTATACCGAATGTACGAGCTAGAACAATAACAGACTTTACAAGATATTTCATTGCAGTTTTTGGAACATCACGCTCAATTCTAACAGAAAAAGAACCAGTTTCATGGGCAAGGTGATGAAGCATTTAACTGAAATTTTCAAAATCAAACAAATAACTACATTTGGATATTGACTCCAGACGAATGGATCATTGAAAAGTAGTCACATAGTACTGATAGAACATCTCAAGCATTATATGGATTCGCATGATGAATGGGATATTAAGTATCTAGTGTATTTATATTTCATGGTAATTCCGATGGGTTTCGTCATCTATTGTCACATTGAGATGATTGATTGGTCTCTGTTGGTGTACAGGACGAGTCAGTTAGAAATAAATAGTAAAAGCGAAAGGTCAGCCACGTGTTAAACAAAGATTATGTATAGAGAATTACTGTAATAAATAAATATAATAAGCAATATACAAAACTAAATTAGTGATTTCCACAGATATTTCTTTCCATTTGCTATGGTCTCATATTATACATCAGTATATACATGAAGCAACAAACTTCACGCCGCCCGAATAGATTTTTGGAATAACAGTCAGACTACCAGTGCCTTTCTTTCTGGACAAGTTTTAACAACTTATGAAAATTATTTGACTGATTTAATTACACAAATGACAAAAATTCGTAATAAAGCACCTGATAAACCTAACCAAGCTAAAGAGAGATCCAAATGATACTATGACCGTTACAAAAGACCAGTTCAATTTAATTCTGAAGGTTTCGTTTATTTCGTAAAGGAACCGCGCATTAGTAAATTCGATCCTCATTATATTGGATCATACAAAATAATAGATATAACTGACTTAAACAACATAGTTTTGCTGAACAATCAGAATAAAATATTGCATAAACAGCAGGATAAACTAAAACATGTAGTTTTGTCAGACATTCCTTCAGAATGAGTATTTTAATTCCATTATCCAAGAAGCAACGATAACAGTAGACAATCACTATAGTCAGCAGCCAATCAACGAAGGACAACAGCAACAATGAACCACTTTTCCGTATTTAAAACGGTACCGTGCAGTACACATATACACACTATACATACAACGCAATATGTAGTTTTTCAAAAAAATTCGACAATAATTTGCATACGAATCTTTGTTCACCAGTGCATTTAATCTCTCAAGGCATGAAACTATCGTAAAACATGATGTTTCATTTGGGAGGAAAGATGTTACGTATACGTAACCTATGTGATCTTCTTAACTCTTTTTTGAGAGCTGGAATGCATCGGACGCATAGATAAGGCCCCTTCATGTGCATCTGCTTTATATGTATAACAATTTTTCGGAAAATCGTAACGAAAACGTTAGGTAACGCCTGTGCCCCCACTATTTGTAATAGCCAAATTTTGGGAATACAAGGGGCTGGAGATCAGGCTTTGTAGGTTCTTGAGTATTAGTAGAACGTTACTCTATTCGATTTACTAATTGTAAGATCAGGTTTTAGTCTCTTTCGAAACACGACGATTAACCATTCAGTACGTATCAGTTGCTATTAGGCATTATTTTACTCTAAGATCCCCGCATTTCTCGGAACGTCAAAATTGAAAGTGGCTTAGCTTCCACCAATTGTAAAAGACCTATTCTCTGTGTAACAATATGTTTATATTGTGTAAAAACCAAGAGTCAACATCTAAATACCATTATATCGAACTCAACGCAATATACTCTGACCCTTTAGAGGGTGTTGTTTAAAACGTTTATTATTAACAATCTCTGAGGTACCCCCCGTGTGTTTAATACACAAGCTTATCCTCGAAATCTTCCTTAGTGGTACTTCCGTGTTTCAAGCACGGGTCTATCCTCCATTTAGTGAATCACGTAAGATCTGCAAATGCAGATGCTTACATACTCTAAACTCAAATTAAAAACTGATGGGAGAATAACTCTAGTGGGGATGCTATAACCCAAATCTGTGCGGGAGTGAATTCTGGAAAATTCCGCATTCTCACATACATATACTGCTACAGCTGTTACTATACAAGGAGTGCTCCAACTCGAAGAAGGAATTGTCGAAATATGATAATAGTCTCAATCGAGACACTAGAAGGGTGTTCTCGCCAGAACCTTTCCATGGTTTTAACTCAAATGTTAAGTTTTTCTAATAGGGTCACTTTCCTTGCGGGTATGCGATATGTAGGTATTATGACTAACCAAATTAAATCATATTTATTACTAATTGTAAGACAAAAAATTAAACATATTTCTTTCTGCAGCTAAACTGTCAAATGTAAGTACTTATGTACGGCCAAATCAAACGATTCTGGTCGCATCGACATTTCTTAACTTTCTCTCTTATTCAATGGCTCCTGTGTAAGAAAAAAAACAGAGTATTGATGCGGCCAGATTCCTCTGAGCTAGGTATACTTCTTTTCGTCGCCACAAACGAAATACCTATACATATTAAGTACCTACATTTCGCTGAAAATCGTTAAAATAACGAACATCCCTTCTTCTCATAAACGAATATCTATGTATATGTACGGTCAACTCAAACGATTCTTGCTGTACTGACGCTCTCTATCTCTCTCTTTTTTATTCAATGAGACCCATGTAAGAAAGAGATAGAGAATGTCGATATGACTCGATTTGCCTGATATGAGCCGAGTGTATGTGCATTATAATAGCGGGAAAGAACAAGACGTGACACTTTTCGTTGAACGAAGAACAAACGTGCTTTCTTTCATAACACACATTGATGCGATACTTTTAAGAGCCACACTTTAAGGTTTATTTTTAACGTTTACACTGCTTATTTAAATTTTTAGACAATTCTTACAGATTTTCAATTTTAGATAAGAAAAACCTTTAATTTTTATCTTTCTTTACATTTCACATAGTATTCATATTGATTTACACATCGTTTTATAAAAATAAGAATGTGTGGACTAAAGTCAAAATTCACAGGAAACGAGAATATTGTTACGAGCCGAGGGCTAGATAGTCTGACCGAGGGTCAGGATTTTGGAATATTGTTATTTTTTCATGGACGAACCAACTGGTAACTTTGCACTCGTTGGGAGCCACCTCACGGATGTGGACGAACCAGTGCGCAAAGGCCAACACCGGGAGCCACCTTAGGTTTTGGGTAGGTTTTCGTGGACGAACCGACACTCAACTTGGCGAGTATCGGGAGCCACTAGGATGGAATAAAGACTGTGGACAAACCAGCAAGTAACTTTGCACTCGCCAGGAGCCACGGGACGTGGACGAACCAGTGCGCAAAGGCCAACACCGGGAGCCACTTGTAGGTTAGGAAAGGGACCTTCGCAAGGATTGCGAAGATGTTAGTATAGCCTCGTAACTTTTAAATTTATAATATATCTCGAGCGGTAAAGATATAATATTTGTGGGATCGTTACGCGTTCGCTTCTTATTGGATTTAGGAAAGGTTTTGATTGAACTAAGTCCAATTTAACAAACCTTATAAAAATGTATATTATTACGAGTTTAAGTTGACTCGAAGGAATACAAGTGTTTATGAGTTTAATGTGTCGCGGAACTAAGTCCTCTCTCTCTAGATTACGCACAGAGGTATGCGGGGGACACGTCGTTAAGACTACGTTACAGTGAATTTACTTTACGTACTGTACTCTATGATTCTGCTCGAAGGAGAACTAATGCTCGATCTTTCTTTCCAGTCTAAGTCGCGTACTAAACTCGAACTGGATTATGAATGAGCCGGCTAGACCGAGTTTATTGGCCTTTTTATAGTCAAAAATCTATGGAAAAATTGGTGGGGACACGGTTGCATCGCAGAGTTTTCGAGAAAAGTTGAAAGATTAGTTTCAAAGAAATCTATTAATTGGGTGCAACGGAAATGCCTATCGGCCCTTACATGGTGACTTCTAGGCAAAGTCAAAGGTCAACGGAAGGAGTTGTGAATCGAGCCCTTTCATAGTTACTTTACGTAACTCGTAACAATGTACATACTTATTAATTGTAGCCGCATTCGACGATAATCGAATATGGCAGCGCAAGGCCAACTTAGAACTGATCGGATCGTCCGCGTCCGTGTCGTGTTATAACCTGCGGACTATTCGCGAAACTGTGAATGCTTCCATACAGTATAACTAATTTCATTCGCACATGTAGCGCGGAGTGCAGATGCTCCGAACAACTCTGAAAGGGATCTCAGACTCAAAGTTTCGAAAATTTAGCCTTTACGTTGAACATCATTATTTTTTGTAACTCTATGGTTTAGTGATTTTTCCCAATTTTTATTATATAAGCTTTATTTTATCATTAAAATAAAAAATCAGTTTTTTATGATTTTATTAAAAAACGTAAAGTTTAACAATTTTTCGGTAATTAATTAATTATATAAAGAAAGACACATCACAGACCATACTCATTTCGATAAGATTGAAATATGGAATATGAATAACCTTAGAATTAGGGAAGTTGAAGCAGTTAACATTTCCTATAATTTCGGTTATTGAAGGGATGTTTTATATTTTCTTTTCGTATTTCACGCACTCCACATCTGTCCGCACACTACCCAATTTTAACCACGCATTCATCAGACCACTCAGTGTTAACCACATTATTTTATTACAAGACCACCAAAGGCATAAAATATAATACTTTTTAGAGCTCCCCAATTAATTTGTTCTTTTAGTCATGAATTAAAGCTTCTACAAAAAAAAATTGGGACAAGCCACTATAAACTGCAGAATTGCCCTACTTTTGAACGGAGGTATAGATTTCGTGCAACTCGGTCATGCTTTTTCATTTCACTGTCGTCTTCCTCGCTTAGATCCATCATTCCCGAATATCAGGGTGGCAGACACGAAGGTCGCAGACCTCGTAAATTATGCTCTCTTGTCGTACGGACAGAGACGAGTAGACACGAGGAGTAACAGGGTAGCATAACGGCGACGCGTGTGGATGGCTCCAGACAGCTTTCTGATCTCCTGAAGGTGGCTCACGTTCACTAACATCGACGGCGCCACGAGTCGTTCGTGCACGTTCACCGCGACACCTGTTCCCCGTGTGCACGCACGCCTGGTCATTTCACCTGTCCGTGGCGCGCTCGACGGTTTTGTTTTTATAGTGCGAGCACACGCACCATCAGGAGATCATGACGAGTGCGTGGCACTCTGTACCTCTGACCTGTCGAGAGAAATGACAGACGAGCCCCTTCCTTGCTCGCCGCGAGTAAATTCAATTTGTCCGGGCTGAAGAAAGATAAATCGCACAGATGTCAACGGTATTAGGGCAGCATGACTGCGCTGAAGGCTGTCACGTTTTAATTCCAACGCGATGCTCTGCAATTCCCAATGACTCTTGTTTGCGCGCTTTTTCTTTCACGAACGTTAACAAAAAACGGTAAGTTACAATCAAATACCAATCAAAAGTAACAGGTAACGTGAACGTAATGAATGTAACTGGCGAATATGAAATAGAATGTCAGAATAGAAAGTGTTGCCAAATTCTTTGTGATACTCGAACACTCTTCCTATTTAAAATTATTTATGTTAAGTAAAAATTTGTATTCTAATATCGTAATATAATTAAAATTAGAGAAATTGAAGTATTAAAGCAAATAAGATCGTAAACGTTCGACCAAATATCTGTTCTCCTAGTAACCTCAAATTGGAATTGACGTAGTACCTCTCCGCAATCATAGAATCAATCACTGTCGTTCGGTGACAGTAGAATACCGTTAAGTATCAGGATTTCATGAGCGAAGAGTAATTTGCAGAAACTGGATGCACGGAGTGAATAATCGCGGTGGAGTTAACGTTTGGAAGGAACAGCCTGAAAAGTCGGTTATAAGAAAATTCTACATAGAGATGACCATGTGTGCAACATTACACGCCGTAGATGAAACTGGAGAATCGATAAGCCATTGCATTGGTGCATAAACCTTTTGTGTGAGTGGAAACACAGAGGACGCGACGATCCGAGGAATAACGCGAGGAAGAGCACCACATTGCAACGCATCGTTTAGAATCGTCGACAGCTTGTATGTAATATGTATCTCAGAGCAGTCCAAGAAAACTGAGGACAATAGAGCAGCTCTTCTATGTTACAGGGTAATATGAGACTCAAGAAATCGTCGTTCGATGGACGCACGCCACGGCCAAAGGACATCACGACCGACGACAATTCGTAGAGAACAAAAGAATCTTGGGGTGCCGTAACAGGGTAGCATGTCCGGGACAACTTGTCACGATCGATTCGTCACATTCGGCGTTGCTAAGTGACATGATTAGGGTACTATATTGCTCCCATTCTAACAAAATGGAATTACCATTTGTTATAAAATTTTTTTCTTACGTAAACTCGATTTATTTTGAGAATTCTAGCGTGTAATAAGTGACTATGTAACTATATTGTACATACTGTCATTGCATTTCTTATCTTCTTTGTAAAGCATGCATACTTTGCAAAGGGGAAGTTGTATTCACTTCATTGACTCGATACAAGGGGATTCTAATTCTGCCGTCTCGCTCGAGTGACTTCACATAAAAGGAATGCGGTGACAGCGATCAGGAAGTTATAACGGCCGAGAATCTTGAGCTTCAAGATCGTTCCTTCCGTATGTTCCCCTTTATCTATCGACACGCTCTGCCATGTTCAAAGGAAGGAAAATCATATTGTTAAAGATCGACGTTGCTCCTGATCATCCCACATATTCGTCAGAAATTGTAGGAGACAAATGTGAAGAAACAAGAAAGGGTTGTGGGCGGCGACGGAACATTCATAGAAACTCTACCCGGTACTCAGAACAACGAGGAGGTCAATCGGCATTGCTTCCCCTTTACGACTGTGTGACCTCGCTAATTCTGGCTGACTTGTGTTACCTTCTGCTACGCATACCCAACTTCTGGCTCATGAAACTATGCCGTTAAGCTCTTCAATTTGTTGCTATACATATAAGGTTTAATTCTGCCTGCTAATTTTGTAATTTCTATTCACTTCTATTTTACCTATTTTACTTTTGAAATATTGAACAAATCTACACTTGTAATTGAAAAGTTTAGAACCTTTTTTGAAATTAAGGAAAATAAAACTTACTTTACTAAACAATACTATACAATTCAAGTAACAGTAAACAATCATATCAATCTATTACGTTATATTTGAATAAAAATATATACAGCAAAAAAATAGAATCATCATTAACGACTACTATACGTATAATACACCATTCACCTAACGATCTGAATTCCAGTATTCAGTGAATTGTTGATATTATAATTTAAGATAGGGAGAATACTTTTCAAACCGACGGTAAACGGATGATGTCAACGTGATGACTTAGGCCGGCATTGGTTATCACAGTGTAACGTACTGAATTATTTTCTTATTTTTATTCTTTACTTCTATTTTACTAATGTAAGAATCATCATTAAGAAAGTCAAAGGCCTCGTTCAGAGAGGATCGCTGTGAACGAAAACATAGCTGAGAACACCCTGAGAGAATAGATAGATGAAGAAGACGTGCTGCAATCAGAGTTAGAAGTGTTACGAGTCCAGACGGGTTACGTAAAGCAACTATGAAAGGGCTCGATTCAATGCTCCTTCCGAGGTCTTTGACTTTGCCTGGTAGTCACCATGCAAGGGCTGATAGGCATTTCCATTGCATCCAATTAATAGAATTCTCTGAAACTAATATCATCGAAGTTTTCTCGGAAACTCTGCGATGCAGTCAAGTGCCCACCATTTTTCCCATAGATTTTTCAGTATAAAAGGGCCAAAAAATTCGGTATAGCAGGCTCATTTCTAATCCTTAGACTCGGAAGCAAGATCGAGCATTAATTCTCCTTCGAGCAGAATCTTAGAGTACAGTACGTACAGTAAATTCACTGTAACGTAGTCCTAACGACGCGACCCTCGCATACCTCTGTGCGTAATCTAAATAGAAAGACAGGACTTAATTCTGCGACACTCGAATTCAGAAACACTTGTATTCCTTTGAGTTAAACTTAAACTTGTAATAATACACATTTTTATAAGATTTGTTAAACTGGACATTCAGTCAAAACCTTTCCTAAATTCAATAAGAAACGAACGCGTAACGATCCCACAATATTATATCTTTGCCGCTCGAGATATATTATAAATTTGAAAGTTACGAGGCTATACTAACAGCTTCGCAATCCTTGCGAAGGTTCCCTGTCCTAACCTACAAGTGGCTCCTGGTATTAGCCGTTACGCACTCGGTTTGTCCACATCCGTGAAATGGCTCCCAACGAGTGCAAAGTTATTCGTTGGTTCGTCCACGAAACAATAACAAAATTCCAAAAACCCTGACCCTTGGTCAGACTATCTAGAGATACTCAAAAACCCTCGAAGAAGTGCGTAGTCAATATTCAGGACAAACATCTCGGGGCTATCTGGACGGGTAATCGTCGACGTGCCGAACCGCCTAGCTCGATGTCCAGGTAGACCGAACTGCTTGTTACAAGGAAGCGTCTCGTGACCAGGTTTTGTAGAGACCGGGTTGGAGAGGAGTAGCGAATAAATAGCACGGACTAAGTGACTTTAACTGTCTCGAAAATTCTGAACGTTTTATTCTGGTTGAGCTTGGATCTTATATAGTTTTTGGTTGTACAGTTATACACAGGTTTTTGAGTGAGGCGTATAGTCATGGTTCAAAAGTATCGAAAACTGTTGTGAACTGTCTTATCGGGGGTATAAGGGTAGCGGAAGCTACTTCGGTAAATACATAATGTCTTATCGGTGATCTCATGCAGTGAAAGTTATTTAGGTCGTTACACGCTGCGACGAGCATCTTCAGAAAAATGAAGAGCAAGTTGTTGTTTGTATGCAAAATCCAGGTTACAATAACGTAGAAATAGGGTACAAAGTATTATTTATATCAAAACTGCAATTCCAGGCGGATACAGACATCTAGAATTAATAAAAGACAATGTAGGTAATCATTAATGCGAGTTGACTTAACAAGATTGAACAAAAATATTTTTAATAGCGATGTATACTGTCTTTTGCAATGACAAATTTGTCTTTTACGTACTTTCAATTAGGGCTCGAGATTTCAAGTGAACCGAGTGAGATACCCGAGTACCCGGGTACCCGTGAGATACCCGGGTATACCAAAGTTACCTGTATTGCCCGTGAGATACCCAGGTATACTAAAATTACCCGTATTGCCCGGGTATCTCACGGGTACTCGAAGCATGAGATAGATAAGAATCTCGTGCTGCATTAAACCGAGTTGAGCCGAATTGAACCGATTGCTTTGCCGTAGTTTTAGACTCATTCACATTGTCAATACTCCTCACGTTTATGTTTAATTCCTCGTACAGTAAAATCAAAGTGAATATAAATGTTGAGTTGGCCATAAAAATATTGTTTAGTTGTTTTCTGTTATTTTCAAAGCAGATGACATTCATTAATTCTCACCTTACAGCTTTCGTTTTGTTTCTATATTTATCAGGACTTATTATTAAGACACTATCTAACTCAACGTGTGTGCAAAAATAGATAAATTGTCATTCGATCATAAATCAAATGTAATAAAAAATATTCAACAAAACTAATTCTTGCATTGTATGTGACATGTTTCAATTTATATATCTATTTTCATATATGTACACAATCTATATTTTAAACATTTCTGTTTTGATATAAAAATACTAATAAATTTACATTTTCAGGTGATAAGCAAGAGCGCTTGTCATTTACAATATTCTCAGCTGTGGAAAAATAACGCTCTGAACTAGCAGATGTAGCTGGAATACTTAAATAAGCTTTTGCTAGATTTGATAATTTTTTATATTTAAATGTATTACATTTCCATCAAAAAAGAGGGTTTAAATTATGATGTATTTGTTTTTACTTCAAAACGAAGATTCAATTCGGCTCAGTTCGGTTCACTTCGGTTCATTCCGATTCGATTCAGTTCAATTCGGCTTAATTCGGCACAACAGTCTTGTCTGTCTCGTATTAATATATGTTTCTTATAATGCAGTATTATAATGGACATCAAGACGAATTCAACGACATACAACACTCCCAAATAGACACGACGTCTTGAAGCCGTCTATTTTATGTTCATTTTATGCAGGAACGTATTAGGATATAATTTGGACGTCTTAAGAACATCCGATAACGTACACCTTAAAGACTTCTGAAAATTACGTCCATAAGACGTTTTAAAAACACAATACATGGACGTTTTAAAGACTTATGCTTTTGGACGTCTTAAAGATGTCTATTTTTTATCTGAACGTTTTATGTGCGTAATTTGACCGTCTTTAAGACGTCGTATGATTGTTTTTTGAGACGTCTTATAAATGTTTTTTAACACCTCCTAAAGACATGCTACTTTATAACTGCGGATGTCTTAAAGACGTCTTTTGAATATTTTGAGGACTTTACTCGTTACCTTTAGGAAATTTTTAAAATATCTGAAGTTATACAGGTATGACCTTTAAATGACCTTAAAGGGAAAAAATCACACTAGCTGAGAAACAAGGAGGAAATTTAACATTGTTTCCTCTGCGACATTTATCACCAGATCTTACTTCATTTGATTCTTTATTGTGATAACACATAAAAAACCAAGTTTATACTGTGGTCCCTACCACACGGGAAAATATGAAAGAAAGATTTCTGCACGTTTGCAATACTATTCTTTAAGTTAGCCATACACGTTTAGTTTAACATCAGTTGCAAAAACTGTCAGTCCTGGACTGACAATCTATAACTGTCAGTCTAGAACTGATAGACTGGTTACACACGTTCATTTCAAGCCGTCAGTTTTTCATCTGTCTCACACTGATAGCTGCACCCCTTCCAACTATCTTCATGCATGCTTTTTGTTAAGTCAAGTAACTTTTGATAGGCCTCGTCTTTATTATTGAGGTATAAATTCGTCTTTAATATTCCATATCGCTGGTAAAAAAAGATATAACTCTATAAATTCTGTTAAGAATTCAACAGAATTCAATTTCTTATAAATTTCTTTACTTATTTCTGAAGTGTACATGGAAGATAATAACTATACACTATTTGCCTAACACTAATATTTATTTACACTATTTACACATAGATTGAAATAGGATCATGAAAGTAGCAATTACTTCCCATAAACTTGCCCTCTTGTTGAGGGTAGCGAAATCAAACAGTTTGGTGTACGACTCAAGACAGTCAACAATGAAATGACCATCTGGCCCGCAGTCGTTGTCTTGTCGAAGACAACATGTCGTAGACCAGAGACTTTCCGGACCTAAAAACTAAATTTCCCGAAAACGTGGTGACTCATGTTTTGCACACAGCTGCAACCACTTCATGTCCGAAGACCTTGCCTATACAAATTCAAAGGCCCACAATGGTTAACAGCCATGCGCATTCGCTCGACAACCAACTACCTGGTCGAGTCTGCCACATTTCGTTTTCCTTTTCTCGCTTATTCATTGTGAAAATGCAACAAAAAAAAATACAATGTCTACACTGCAACGTCAACACGTGTCCACTACTGGACTGATGAACGATACCCTGGGTTAGTTGAACATCAGTCAACGTCTGCTTCAATTAAAAGATATCAAACACGTCTGATCGATTAGTCCAGTGAGGGACCCAAACACGATCAGTTTTTCATCAGTTTTAAGAACTGACAGGCTGCACCGAATGAAAAACTGATGTAAAACTGATCACGTATGGTTCGATTATGGCTACCTAAGAAAATGTTTCATTCATAACATGTGTTCGAATTGAAATCATACTGAATATTTGTTGTAAAATAAACAAATTCTACACAGAAAATAAAGAATTTTCCACCGCCTTTCAGCTGGCGCGACTTTTTCTATTTTTCATTTGTCACCGTTAAGTCTCTGAGACGCTACGTACAGTCTTTTGACAAAACTGTATACGTTTAGGAATAAGGTTGTGCGTAGCTTAGACTTAGACCAGGCTTCGGAATTAGCTGCTCTTTTCGGCCGATTTTCGAAGGAGACGCCTCCTTTCTCCCTCGCACGTCACTTCTCTCCGCGGCGGCCCTAGTGCTCGAAAGGGCTCAGGCGCGTGCCACAAAAATCGTGCGTGGCGCATTTGGGCGACGACACTTATATCAATAGATTTCCACATCACCCATGAGGTACTATTGTTGATGCGTTTTTGTTTTGTCAGTGGTATCCCCTGACGCGCGATTCTTGTGGCACGCGCCTGAGGCCTTCCGAGCACTAGGGCCGCCGCAGAGAGAAGTGACATGCGAGGGAGAAAGGAGGCGTCGCCTTCGAAAATCGGCCGAAAAGAGCAGTTAATTCCGAAGCCTGACTTAGACTGTAGTATAAGAACGTATCCTTAGACATTTTTAGATATTATATTTACTAAACTCTACTAACAAGTAGACTCTACTAATAAGTACACTTTACTCTAGTTCGCAAATCAAACTCGGACTCACCCATACCACAGTTTTGTACTTCAGCTACACTTTACAGTATTTTCCACTTACTACGTGTCGTCACATCGATTAGGTTAACATGTAGTTGTAACCGGTGTTGTAAACAGAAACGTTACCGAAATATATTATATTGTAAAATATAATGGATCTATGGCGTTTCTCACCTGCGAATCGAATAATGTTATGTAAACCGTTGATGCCATCGATATCATTGATGCGACTGGAAAAATAACCAAAATATGTATGTCAGAAAAACTACCCGAAAGTACGTTCCTTGTACAAGGTTCTGGGGTAAGTCCCGTGGGGTTCATCATAGTCCTCTTACCAAAAGGCATAGCCTTCCCCACTCCGTGGCCAGATCCTTTAGGAACAATATTCCTATTCTTTAGCAATGCGGTGTCGGCCGCTTGCTTTCTCTAAACACTCGTTCCTCTTCCAAACAGTCACACAACACCCGATAGCTGAGAGGCCCAACGTAGCCATCAACCATCGGTCGCCAACGGGACTGTTTAGTCTCATGCACCCTCAATCAGTCACACGTAGGACTAAGACCCTATCATAAATCCCTCAACGACACGTCCTCGTTGGGCTAACTCTCCCAAACTATCTTAAAAATACGTTGACGCTAACATGTATCTATGTACTATGGAACACTGTCGAATATAATTCGGAAAAATCGTTTCTGCGTTAAATTCTTTCTTCAGTGATGGTATGGGGCTGCATATCCAGCTTCGGTGTTGGTGAATTGATATTTATAGATGGTATTATGGACAAAAATGTGTATTTAAGTATTCTAAAACATAATTTAAAGAAAAGTGCCAGGAATATGGGGATTGGAGAGGGGTTTAAATTTTATCAAGATAATGATCCCAAGCACAAAGCCAGGATTGTACAGGAATTTTTACTCCATATGTTACGTTCCGATCAAATTTTAACAAATTTTAACAATTTTCGGAATTGTTACGAATGCTATTATAAATTCAACGAAAATGTATGGAGGGACTCTCTCAACAATGCGATGCAGATAGTGCCTCTCTTTCGTAGATTATTCAGTATGCGTAATAAAATTGCGAACCATCAAGGTTTATTGCAACAAAAATTAAGTATAAAATTATAATCAGGTGTATGAGAGTGAGCGAAGTGGTGTATGTGCTTTGAGCTAAAACCAAACATATATGCATATGTAATGAACGTATGAATGAGCAGTGTCTGGGAATCTTGGTATATTTATTATATACTTATATTTTTTTCTCTTTAGAATGCATTTTTCTTTTATTTCAAGTTATTATTTTTTATTTTTATCAACGTGTGCTTATGTGTGTCTGTCTTCTGTCCCTGGAACAGGATTTTCAGCCAACCAGAGAGAGAGAGAGCAAAAAGGGTTGTAAAAAGAAAGAGAAAGATACAATTATACAAAAAATCCGATCAATTTGTATAGACTGGGTGAGTTCTTTAATTCATTATCATCTTCCAATCATCTTCTAATATGGTTTTATTTTATTGTCCGATAATAATCAATGGCAATAGTAATCTTCAGTAGTTATTATTAACTTTGAATTACCCGACTGAAGATTCTGTTCTGTTGCTTCATACTGTATAATAAGAAATTGTCATTGCATTTTGAACTCCTTATAATAAATATACATATATTCACAATCACTTGTAATTAAATTTCTTTATTTCTCTATAACGAGCCTCGAACTCCCATAGACAGTAAGGCAAGCGCGAGAATTTCAATGAAGGTCCAGTTCCGGATTAAAGCGTTAACGAACTCACATTTAAAATAATTATGTTACGTCGCCCGCCGTAACACATAATTGTTCTAAAGTGCTAGAAGTCCTTTCCCAATTCCAGACTTGAATCCCATTGAAAATGTGTGGAATGGACTTGACCGTAGGATCCGTACAAAAACAATAAGTACTGTAAACGAATTAAAAAGTCGTATGGCAGAAGAATGGAAGAAAATCGGAAGTGAGTACTTGCAAAAAATAATTCATAACATATCAATCGACTGAAATATGTTTTCAAACGGAAAGGATATCCGACTAAATATTAAATGTTAACTAAATTTTATTTTATAACTAGAATTAAAAAAGTGTCCCACTATGTATTTCTGTGACATAAAATTTCGCATTTTTTGAGTTTATCGTTTATTATTCCTCAACTATACGGAACAATTAAATCATGTTTTGTATATGCAATCTATATACTGTACTGTAATATAATATAACGTTGATTTGTCGCTGATTGTGCATTTATTCAAAATATTTTTGTGACCGACTGTATGTAAACAACTACGAATTCAGTAAACATCTCATAGGCGGCCCATATAAGGTCATAAGTAACTTGTGACGTAGCAAATCAAGAGCGAGATAATTGAATTTTTTAAATCATGTTATCGCTCTACCATTTACCATAATTAATACCAGACTTTATTTTTATATTATACAATATACAAACAATATACAAACAATATACAAACGATACATAATGTTGTAGAATTCGGTTCTGTAGAGCTGAAAACGAAGCCGATATAAACCAGAACCTTTTTTCCCCTTAACTATTACATGGTTATTTTGATTCCTTAAAACTGTTTCAAGAACCGGACTCGATATCATAACCATTTTCAATCTCCTCTAAAACCTCGTACCAAAAATATATAGGTATGTAAAATCTAATTTTAAAATACATACTTATCTATAACTTACATTTTTTTACGAGAATAACAATATTAAAGGTTGAACGTTGCATAAGACTATACTGTTTTTTCCAAATTTCCTCTGATTTGTTTTAACCATGGTCTTATATACTTTGTTCCATTTAAGTAGTTAACAATACTTGTCTTACTTAGAAGTAAGAAGATTACGTTCTTTGTTTCTCTTAGTACACAAAGCAGAGACGATACTACCACCTATCAACCTATGCAACCCTATGAATTTTCTTGACTTTTCTTTGTTCACAAGAACATCGCTATGAATTATAACTTCGTTAATAAGTTTATACACTTTGATTGGCCCACCTTAGCGATCTTTAGTCTTTACATCATAGGTACTGAGAAGCAAACGGAATTATCCATTATCCGAATAAACTGGTAATCGAATATTTCTTATAGAACACAGTACAACCTCTTTGGCATTCTGATGTCCTAAAAGTCATTAAAGATATCAGACCAGTAATTATACAGTACACAATTGCAAATTTATATTTTCCTGTACCACTTAACAAGTAGATAATAAATGAATAATTTACAGAAGCATAATATCGCATCGTTTCAAACAGTAGAAACACTCTCAATGCAATAACAGAATAACTGATACACTCTCGATAATTATTTGAAATAAAATTATTATTCATAATATGTACATATAAATACATAAGTAAATCAGAAAAGGAAGGGTTGGCTGACTGTTGCAGGCGGTGTACTTATCTTTCCCTCCGACTCGACAGCGCGACGGGAAAACGATTACCACGGAAAAAAAGCTCGATAAACTTTTTTCAACACCAGGACGTCATACGCAGGTTGCGGTCGCCCGACGATCAGGTAGAATTCTCTGTAGGGTTTCCAATCAATCGGCGCCTTCCGGTACTATCAGAGCAACATGAGTCGCCGGGGAAAACCGAACGTTTCCTATCGTTTGCCGTTTCACGAGAAAAACGTGCGTGTCCCCGATGCGTCGCTCCTGATAGACGCCGACACGACCAAGACTTTTACGAGCTATGAAAGAAATCGCTCTAAGGCTAAGGAATTGGGGGCTCGGATATCGCGAGCTTTCGCGGACGACGCGGACTCCTACTGCCTTCACATATGAGAATACCTGGACGATTCTCGGCGAAGGAAAGGGTTAGTCGTTCAAGTGCTTCGAGTCACACATCATGACAGGGGTGTCATAACGCGACAGGAGGTGTCCTAATATTCGTTGGGCTGTTGACCCCAAAAACCTTTCGAACACGGACGTGACCCGAACACCAGTATCGTTGTCCAATCATTGAATAATCTCTGCCAGTTAATTTGACCGCGAGTATTCTTAACTAATTAGTAAACGAAACTTAAACGTTCCTTAGCATGGAAGTTTAAGAATTCTACTGTGTTTTGCATTTATACGGTTATTTATAACGAATGCTTTTCTACATTTATGTACACTTATTTATAAGTTGAGGATTAAAAATTTCTGCTGTTTTCAATTTTGCAGCAATGATTTTACGCAAATTATCTTTCACATAAAGAAGTTTTCTTAGAAACTTATGAAAACTTCCCATAATATCTATTTATCCAATTTTGAAGAATCTCTTACTCAAATATTTTTTTCAATTATTTGTTCTCAATTTTAATTAATTCGCTTGGATACAGATATGAAATTCAATTTCAACGAAATTATCTCATGTCAGTTGGTGAATTCATTCTAAAGAAATAAAGTATCTTCTTACTTCTGTCAAAGTCTTCTAATATAAACTAATGAAATTTATATTCTTTAATTTAAAGAAAATGACGATGTAAAGTTTACCCGAACTATGTTTAAAAGGACCACTTTTATAGTATTTTCAAATTGAATACTATAGTAGTGAAATTGTACTTTTAATAATGGAATTGTTCATCTACAATCTACAAGAAACAACAGATACGGAGTCAGTCACATTCGGAGGTAGAATATTTTATAGTTAAGTCATTAGTAAAATAAAACTTATAAAAATAACTGGAGAAAAGTTGTTGTTATTTAAATTAGATTATTAAGGTACAGGATACAAAGTAAATTATTACATTTTTAATTTATTAAAATATAGGAACATTTTTTCGCAGTTCTACATAACGATTACAAGACATTTACTTGAATGTCTTACTATATACATAATTATAAGTAAGAACGTTAAGGAATGTTTACTTAACCGAAGTGACTAAATGTAATATAATAAAATGTATGTACACATATTGTGTAAAATGTGTAAACTGCATGGAATCTAAATTGTACAAAAACAGGTTCCAAAGATGAATTAGTAAAATGAGTATTTTTAATATATTTTCACATTTCTTAAAGTGAGTTCAATAATATCGCTAGATTTTAAGATTTTGTATGTATTAATGTACTTTCTTACTTTGATGTCCGACAAATCTAATTATAAATAATCTTGTGTTTGCTTCAGAGAAGCAAATAGAAGTTATAAACATAAATTATTGTCAAATTATTTTATTAGCACATTAATTACGAGCAAAGTAAAGGGTACAAAGTACTTCTAAGAGCACTAACTGGGACAAAATTTCTCTTTTTCTCTTTACTAACACCTGAAACCTAAAACGCGATGAAATATTAATTTATGTATTTAGTTTGGAAAAATTCCATAAACAGACAAACGGGATTAATGTGCCATTAAGCTAATTTACTTATTAGCAAATCAATAGTACATCAACAAAAAGCAGTATTTTAAATCACTGCCTATCAGAACTTGTCCATTAACGCATCAGATCGATGGCATCATAACTCGCCTGAAGACCAGGCGACAATCCACTACGAGGAGCTTGAACGTGTCAAGCAGTTTCAGAGCGCTAAGTTGTTCTAGGAACTCCATAAGTCGGTTGAAAGGGAGAGGGTCGAGTTCCAATCGTTCCAATAATTGAAAGGGCGATCGGCAGTCTATTGGTTTGATCCCCTGATCCCAGGCGAGCAGAAGTCAGCTGGCGGTTGTACGAAATTCCTCCACGTTCCCTCTACCTGGCCGCTACTGTTTGCTATTCACGTATACACGTCGTCATCTCAGTGACCGCATTTTCGAAACCGTATAACGCTCACAAATGTCACAAGAAGGTGCCTCGTCGCGTCAGCAATTCGTTGACGAAGGGATACCGACGCTTGAAACCGGACTGCTCCGATGGCCGTTCTCTACTCGAGACGGAATAGGGATCGGGGCAACCCCGTAGCGGGAATAATTTAATCCAGTGCCCGAGGGAAAGGGTTGAATAAAATATATTCACATATTCAAAGCAGGCGAGCATGTGTGGCGAGGAAGTGTACGTCCGATTGGGAATGGCCGACAGACAGCGTGTATCCTTTGGAGACTTATGCTGCTCTGGTGCCTCGTCCCGTTCCTCGGAAACGGAAAGGAACAGGAAAACGGAACGGGAGGAATATTTATGCGGGGTGATAGCGGTTGAGTAGCGCGAGAGGAATTCGGGTTGACGACATTGGAAAGAAAGGGTTTGTCTCGTCGGGATTCCACCCACGCTTTTTTCACAGGATAACATCCTGGTGAAGAACCCAACGGGGTTTGGCCTCTTCGTGTCGAGAACTCTGTCTAGGTTAACGATCGAAGTGGGACCGTCAAGAAGATATACTTTAACGGATAAACAAATTTACCTTGCATAGTATTACCTTATTGTATAGTGAAGTTCGATTGTAATTTGAAGGGCCTCGTAAGAAATTACAAATTTAATCCTACTCTTTGTCCCTATACTTATAGATGCTACAACGATTTGGATTTTCATGGTAAAAAAGAAAAGAAATTGTCGCTTTTTTCTCTCCATGTCAAAATTTTTTTTTTGTGTTTTCTCTCTTATTAGGGATAGACATTAAGTTTCTTAAGGAGGAAGAGCTGCAACCTCTTCAAACAAGATCCTTCATCCTAACATAATTACGACTGAACTTTACTAATAGGTAGGTAAGTTCGTTTAATCGTTTGTAGTTTGTATATACATATACATAGTTACTTACATATATTTCATCCCTTATTCTCTTGATTACAAGTGTGTTCTTTAGAGATACAATTTTAAGGACATTTTTATTGTCTCTTTATTTGTACTTTTAACGAGAAAACTCTTGTATTGCCTTGTGTAATATTTATGAACTTACATGTTTCTTTCAACGTAACAAGTCCTTAAATCTTTTTATAAGAAAGAACAATAAAACACTTAAAACACTTACGTTAGATTTAACAATAGATATACAAAACTATTACAAAATTTAACTAAAACAATCTATTGAAAGTTACAGCAATCAGCCTCTTAACACTTTCCCCTTTTTCAACGAGTCTGACTCGTGTACTTTTTACCATATCTTCGCTGCCAATTACGCGGTAAAGCATGATAACAATTTTTTGTGAGTAACTGATCGCGCACCATCGCAAGAGGGATTTATGTTCGTTCAATAGGAGTTCTGTCATCGGTAGGTTGGGGGTAGTCACACGTTTTAAATCAGCACCGAAGATGATAACATTAGGAAAGAAAATTGCACATACGTGAAGGGGTTAACAATTCATTTGCGACCTCAATGTTATCTCTCAATATACACATTATTGTCAAAATCTAATATACCACTTCAGTACTGGTAAAAAATTGTCAAACTTCAAAGTTCTATCCTGAATTTGGTCTAACAAAAAGTGTATTATCGATAGCTTGAGCCTTCTTCATTTTGATTCTTTTCCCGATTTCATTTAAGTTGGTACGCAATAAATAGTCTTCCTTAATGAGTTATCAAATTGTAACCATTTTTACATGTTTGATAAACATGAAACATGAACTGAATAAAAGTGTTTAGGATGGCAGAAATGAAAAAAGGGACGTAACTAATTGTAAAGTAGAGATCTTTATTCATGCACGTCTCGGACGACACGACACTCCTTAAAAAGCTGCCGCACTCGCCGATGAACTCATGTTGCTAGGCAATACTTGGTCACACGCAGCAGTGATTATCTCATATCGTGATTCTCATACTCTATATCCTTACAATAACTTAAAAAAGTGATAGAGTCTATGGATCGTTCTGAGATGAAGTCTTTAATGCTAATAACCAGAAACCTCTGAACCTATTCTAAACTCCTTTCGCTTTCACCCTAAGTGCATTCTTGGAGGAGGTACAGAACAGTGACGTGCACTGTGACCCGTAAACGGCCAGAATTTTCCAGTGACTATATAGTGTCAAGTATTTACTTTACGCTATGACCTGGAGAGTCTTTTAACCATCAAGGACGTTTCATATGCCTCCGCTGAACACGTGCATCTAAGGTTACAGGAAACTATCCCTCGGCCCTAATTACTTCTAACACATCAACTATGGACAAGATGGGTTAAATAATTTGAGACACTACGGTATAAAAATAAATCTATAAACATTAAAAAAAAGATTAAAAGTGTGATCACACGAGCATCAGTATAATGCATATTGCAGCAGTATCATAATTCATAATCTAATATAGAGGAAAGTTACGGAACTAAGACCACTAAAATATTTTTTACTGCCAGCTGGTAATAAAATATTTTTAATATTTGAGAGGTAGCGAAGAAAAATGTTATTACTTATGTCTTCAAGATCGTAATTGATTTTTCTTCCACAATACAATACAAAAAGTTAAACAGGTAGTTTATTTTCATTATGACAGTCCACTCAAAGCAACCGGTTTCTTAAGATGGACTTTTGGTTTTCTTGCTCAACCATTGGATTAAAGTGTAAAAATGATTACGTTTTTCATATTCCATTTTGTTTCACAAACTATATTACATAAATATCAGCATTCCGAATTTGTAAACTCTAACAGTAAAAGTTAACAAATTAAACAATAATATTTTTTCTTTAATTTCATACTTACTCCGGTGCACAATGTACGAATCCAAATATAACATTTATGCACTCTATCATATTTTCTTCCTTAATTTGTTTTCATAAGGTACAAAACCATTCAAGTCTTTTTTTCCCTTTCAAAATGATGTTACGTTTGTAACATTCTTCAGTCTGCCATTGCCTATGTTACGAGCCGAGGGCTAGATAGTCTGACCGAGGGTCAGGGTTTTTGGAATTTTGTTATTGTTTCGTGGACGAACCAACGAATAACTTTGCACTCAATTGGAAGCTACTTCACGGATGTGGACAAACCGAGTGCGCAACGGCTAACACCGGGAGCAACCTTAGGTTTAGGTAGGTTTTCGTGGACGAACCAACACTCAACTTGGCGAGTATCGGGAGCCACTAGGATAGAATAAAGACTGTGGAAGAACCAGCGGGTAACTTTGCACTCGCCAAGAGTCACGGGACGTGGACGAACCAGTGTGCAACGGCCAACACCGGGAGCCACTTGTAGGTTAGGACAGGGAACCTTCGCAAGGATTGCGAAGCTGTTAGTATAGCCTCGTAACTTTCAAATTTATAATATATCTCGAGCGGTAAAAATATAATATTGTGGGATCGTTACGCGTTCGCTTCTTATTGGATTTAAGAAAGGTTTTGACAGAATGTCCAGTTTAACAAATCTTATAAAAATGTGTATTATTACGAGTTTAGTTTAACTCAAAGGAATACAAGTGTTTCTGAATTCGAGTGTCGCAGAAGTAAGACCTCTCTTTCTATTTAGATTACGCACAGAGGTATGCGGGGGTCGCGTCGTTAGGACTACGTTACAGTGAATTTACTTTACATACTATACTCTAAGATTCTGCTCGAAGGAGAATTAATGCTCGATCTTGCTTCTAAGCCGCGTACTAAACTCGAACTCGATTAGAAATGAGCCCGCTAGACCGAGTTTCTTGGCCCTTTTATACTGAAAAATCTATGGGAAAAATGGTGGGGACTTGAGTGCATCGCAGAGTTTCCGAGAAAACTTCGATGATATTAGTTTCAGAGAATTCTATTAATTGGGTGCAACGGAAATGCCTATCGGCCCTTGCATGGTGACTTCCAGGCAAAGGCAAAGGCCTCGGAAGTAGCTTTAAATCGAGCCCTTTCACAGTTGCTTTACATAACCCATCTGAACTCGTAACAAGGCCAGCCGTTGTAACGACACGCAGTAACTGCAACTGGAGTACAAGCCTCTGGTATGGATGAATACGAGTTTGATTTAAGAGTTAGAGTAGAATATACATAGTAGAGTCTAGTAGACATAATATCTAAAAATGTCTAAGGATGCACTCTTATACAGGGTGTCCTACGCGACTGGACGGAACTGTATCTTCAAAACCCTTAGAGATAGAGAAAACTGTCAGGGGGTAAAAGTCGATGGTATTACATGTTACAAATTTCTGTATCACTTTTGTGCATTCTTATATACTAATACACTTGCATTAAGGAACTGCACCATTGTTTTTAAATGCAACTATTTTTTTCTTGCATAAATCAATTATTTAAGTCATTCTGTATATAAAAGTATTATAGTGATATTATCATAAACTGAACGGTCCATAGGATACTTCAACTTCATCAATAATACGTATTGTGACAAAACCAGCCAAAATAAGAGAAAATCAAATATTAAAAAATGAATGAAAAAGTGTTTAGAATGTGATGGACAATCTTTCTAACATCTTTTATGATTACATCGCGTAGTAGCGCAAACAAAGTCGCAAATATAAAAAAACGCTTAAAAGTACCTAAAAAAGTATCTCATCAACCGTTTAGTTTACAATGAAACTACTATAATACTTTTATACGCAAAATGAGCATAACCTCACAGGGAATACCGCAAGCAAAACACCTTTACTGGTCGGAGTATACATGTTGTTAAGTTACGAGTCTACTAATATTCCTGTGACTCTCAATGTTAGCCATACACAGGCCTGTCTACACCTCCAACTTCCTGTGGTTTCTCGTGTTAGCTATACACGGGCCTGTTTCTACCTGCTACTACCTAACGAAACGCTCGAAAATACCAACCCGCGGCACTGCGGCCGAATTCCACTCGTCCTTACGGAATTGGTGGTTGTGTGAAATTGTCACGGAGTTAAACCACTCTCAGTTTTGGCGCACCGAGAAATGCGGGAGTTTCACAGAATAAAATAATATATAATGTCTAACGTGTACGATTAACATATAAATATATAAATTACAGTTAACCTATATGCTTAATAAAATCCGAAAGAAACTTGGACCCGATTGCAAAGACTAACTGTCAGAATAACAGCGTCTGTAGCTAATAAACTCTACATATATGAGCCCACGGAACCTGATCTCCAGCCCTTTATAAGCCCAACTCAAAATTTGGTTATTAAAAGTGGTGGGGCACAGGCGTTGCCTAAAGTCTTCATTAAGATTCTTCGAAAACTGTTATATAAAGGAGATGTACAAAGGGTCATTATTTGTACGTTCAGTGCATTCTAGCTCTCAAAAAGGGTTTAAAAAGTCACGTAGGCAACGCATACAGTAACACTGTATTATGAATCAGTAACATTATGAATCAGGACTAAAGGTATATGTATAGTCACCTAATACTGGATTTCAGAACCCGAATTTTTCTAACAATAAAAACCGTATTTACTACCTCCACAATATGAACAGAAACGTAGGCACATAATTTTACTGAAATGTAAAATTATTTCCAGAGATTGTTGTGGTATAATTGTTTATTTTTAATTACTGAAATTCTTTTGTATTTATAACTATTTATTTGCTTTACAATAAATTAGATTTTTGTTTTCTATTATAGCAATTAGAACCACTGTTAGAGGTGAAATAAATTCCAATTAAAATTTACAAAGGCTCTTATAGCAGAGTAAAGAAGTATGAACAAGATTGTAGTCTTATCGACGTTATCGAATTATATAAAGAATTTGAGTAATTGATAAATAAAATTCAACAATTGAATTACCAGTAAACCATTACTCTACGATAAGCAATTCTAATTTCATTTTCAACTTCCATTCAAAACACTAAAGTCCAAACAATCATCTATGACATCTATATATGTATAAAGGGTTCACACGAGTTTGAAGGCCTAACCGAGATTAAAGGATTTTTGCCTCCTTATTCGGCTTGTGTCTGCAGACCTCCTTCATCCTGATGGCTGCCTGAACAGTGTCACCTGCGATGTAATTAATATTCATACGTAAACCTTCTCGGGTATGATGCTCTATATAAACCCTTTCACGTTTACGAGCCGATCTTGTATACATTATGATCGCAACGGCTTGAGAGCAGTCTCCATTTCTACGCTTCATAAGACGCGAGTAATCGAACACGGTGAAGGGATTTGGCTCGCTTATCTTTCTCTTCAGTCCATCAGCAGACTAACGGTATCAGGGTATCATGAGCGTTGAGTTGATTATTGGATGACACACAAAAGTGCTAGGGAAACATAAATCTGCGCTATTTGTTTCACATGGCAGGTTGCCTGGAATGAATTATGATAGGGGACGTTATGACGGACTCATGAGAGAATAACAAATGGGTAAACGACAATTCTGGACAATACAAGAGTAAACAAGAGGATCAGGCAAGAATGAGAGCCCAGGAGATCGCTTAACTAGCGAATTGGGGTGTGACACCCCTAGGGGTGGCACGAGCCCAGTTCATTCTCCACCAGGAGGCGGTTCAGAGGGTTAATGGATTGTGTCGTCGTAGGCTTACTCCCGAGGGTGGGAATAAAGCCATATTATGAGCGTTTGCCTGAACAAGGGTACATTTTCAGTCATGTTTCGTATCCCCTATCTGAAGAATCGCTATTAGTGCTACATTTGATAGGAACATTTATTAATTGTATTCTGATACATGATTAGTATGCTTTCAATTGTTGAGGGCTATTGTTATCATTGAAGAAATATATTTTCTGTACGAGGTCTGATAATATTCCGATTTTCAAGGAATAATAATAATAATAATAATAATAATAATAAGACTAGTCTATCGAACCCTGTAGCAATATCGTCACTAAGTATTTTAAAATCTTAATTGTAAATTAGACAAGTGTCATATATTAGTAGGTATGATGAAGTGCAGTAGAGTAGACTAAGCATTCTACGTAACATTGATAAAAAAAAAATGAAAATAACCTTTTGTATTATCCTACTTAAAGGGTAAATGTAACAGGTCTCGCGAATTATTACCTATTTATATTTCTACTTAAATACCTACCTAAGTCCTACATCAGGTCTAGCTCTCCAAAAATAGAAAAACAGTAAATTGCATCAATGTCGATTAAGTCAATTTTGAAACATGTGTTTTTTAGCTACAGTGGGTAAGATATGTTTAGAAATTTTCTGCGATATTGAAAGACTGCGGTATGGAAGTGCATCAATAAACACTTACAGACTAATTTATTAGGTTATCGTTATAGTAGGTTTCAGGGGAGTCCTAATTTTCAAACTAAACTAAAAAGTCATACACGATTCTAGCTCGTTATCCTACGCGAAAGGGTTAAAACCCTATCTAAATTTACTTCGTATGTATTTAACACTCTACCTAAAATAGTATAATAACAGGTTCGATATAATCCGAAGTTTTACAACTATTATATTGACTAATAACGTAAAAGGTATATACATAATAAATATTATATGTTTTTGTTGTAAGAAGAGTCAAGACGCTTACTTTTGTTTTCCCAATATAGAACCGAAGTAGAAACATGTTTCACAAGAAAAGACAACGAATGAAAACAAATGACTCCGAAAAAATGAGAATGAGTGAAACGCACACGTTTCCTTGTTTTGTCAATTTACACTTCCAAGATTTAGAAGGTGACCTGCTGTGAGTAGTAGAAATGAAAATCAATTAATGACGTAAGCAAATGGATCGATTGAACTTTTATCGAGTCACCACTACGCAATGATTAGTGAAATGTACACAAGAAACATTACAAAGATAGTTAGATCGTAATTTTATTAAAAGTGCATCCACCATGTACCCATAGATTATCAATATCTGTATTTCTTCATTTCGTTTAATAAAGGCTGAAAATCCAGAGCTACGCGTTAGCGAGCCATCAGCACACAAACATACATCTTTGTAGCAATCTCTGTGCTCACTCATGTTCCTGTATTGGGATATTATGTAACAAACGGTTTTGATAATGTAACTAACAGCTGAAAGGGCTAAGAAGTTACACCTATACAATGTCTTCTGGGCGTACATCAGCGACGCCACGCAGATACACCTAACATCTGGGCGTTTCCGTTTGGAGCAGCCTTCCATCCACGGTCTCCGGGATCTCGAGCCCCCCTATGATGTTCAGCCTGTTCGCGAGCATAATAGCTCTTCACGCGACGACATGAACGGGACGGTGGAATCTGGTTGATCGGGGGCAAGATTGATACAACTTGTATCGAATGTTGGTCGACACAAGGTCGCGATTCCGCACCGCCTCTTCATGTCATGGTTCCGCCCCGCGAGTTTGACGGCCTGCCCTCCGCGGGAGCCGCCCCCGCTCTTTGAATAGGAACACAGGAAGGCGAAGGAACGAACCCTGCTGACGCGACTAGAGTGTGAACTTAGCCTTGGCTGGTTAAACCTGTTGCGCTGAGGGAGGTACTGAATAGGTTTCCGAATAGGTACGTATTTCTGTAGTTCTAAGATAAAATCACGTAAGCCACATGTTTTCGTTTTCGAGATCTGGAGTTTCAAGTTTTCCTCTTCAATACTGTCTTATGGACTTGGGTCTTCTCGAATCCTTATATTTAAGTGAAAAAGATTCTTTTAATGCCCTTTCTTCTTTTTTAAAATACAAATCTTATATTTTAGATTTCAATTCAGGTCTCAACTCGAATTTTCTGAAAATGTAGCATAAGTCGTTTTGCCTTATAACCACAGGTTTAATATCTATACAAAACAATTAGAAGTCTTACCTAACTGCTGTAGTTAAATAACCAAACCTGGTATGTCACTTTGTCTTTCTCTTTTTTACGAGATATGTAAGTAGAGATTCTCTACCATATGCATATAGATGAGATTTATCAGTTTACAAAAGGTAATACCTCTATATCATGTAGTTTAAGTAAAAAGTGGGGTGGCGATTCGTGACACGTTTACCTAGTTTTAAAATAGCTATACTGAAAAATTAGATTGATATATCAAGTTTTGTCATCTGACTACAGAATTGTTCTAGTATTTTGGTTCATATGTCAGTTTAGTAATATCGCAAAAGCTGAGGCTGCACTAGTAATTTATTTTCAATGTTTTATGAGAAATTAGGTAAGGCTTATAATGAATAATTGTACCTACATCCTACATAGTTGTAAGACAAATACAGTTTGGTGGATGTAGTTCACTTAGATATGAATTATAAAATGTGTATAACTAATAGCAGGTATGTATAATAATATGATAATGTTTTAAATGCAGGGCCTAATTAATATATAATACTAAATATACTACATAATGAAACGATATACTAAAATGTTCCTTACATTTTAAGATTTTATGAAGCACAGTTGTTTTTAATCCTTGGGTCAAAGTAAATTCTAAATCTCCACAATAAATGTGACTTTTGAAGAAAACTATTAATAAATCTAAAATGATTTTATTTTACAATTAGTACATGAAAAAATACCTCTTAAATGGTGAGGCTGGGAGCTGTAGTCTCCCCATTGCTTTCAACTGTTTAAACAATTACTCTATGAACCTTCAAAATATTCATAATGTATATGTATGCGCATAAGGAAACAAGTTAAGTAGGTAGAATAAATATTTTCGTAAAAAGCGTTATCTTAAAGGCTTAAGTTTAAGAATTTAAGTTTAAAAATTTAATAAATAAATAGGTATGACACCATTTAATACAAATTCTATTTTTTTCGTTTCCACGTAATATAATATTAATTTTAATTAAATAATAGTTATATCTATTCGTAATATCATAATTGAGCCGCTTATTTGTCGAATTAATTAACTCCACAAAACAAAAATATTAATATTTGTTTAAAATATACATAAAAAGTTAAACATCAGTTAAGTGCTTTGACACTAATATTTTAAAAAATTCAAAAAGTTGAAATCGCTTTGGCCTGTAAAAAGCTCAACTAGTATATGTAATAGAAATTTTTTTATTACAATATTTACAGAAATTTCTAAATTATAGTAACTGAAAATTTTTCAGTTTTAAAGTATTCAAATCAAAGAATCTTGAAAGGAGGCGTGATTGAATCGAAGCCATCAGGGACGAATTTGAATCTGGAGGGTGCTTGTCTCCCTATTGGCGATGAATGCCACAAATCAACCCCTCAAGCGTAGTCTGGCGAATCGAAATTCTGGGAAGCGTAAAGACAGGGTTGGAACCTCTGAGGGGAGGAAAACGTTATAATGAATCGGACACGGCGCATTGCGCAACGGTATCCCCCTTTCCAGTAAACTCTCTGTATATCGATAGACAGATTAGGGTGTAAGAGCATGCGTGAAACGTGTTGGTGGGTGGTATTATGTTAAGGCCATAAAAGTGAGAGTAATCTGATAAACTGCAACTTCTATTATATAACAGCACTCTGCAAATGGCAATAGTGTCAATTAATGAGTTAATTGGTTTAAGTACTCTTCGGATCAATTTACTCAAGAATCTAATTTTAACCTTTAATGGTTTTTTAATCAAAATTCAATTTATATAAAATACAATTTACATGAAATATAATTTACAGTAGATATTTTATACGGCAAAAATTCAATTATATCTCCATGCAATTGTTATCTGAATAGTGCACCAGGGTTAAGTAATTATTGCAACCCTTTTTCTTGCCAATTTTCTCAATTTTCCTTTCAGTAAGCTCAACTATAATTCACTACATATCATGTTCAAACGTGTTGCAATCTAGCACCCTATACAATAAATGCAAAGTATGAAACGTTGCTCTATTATGCTGGTTCCTGTGCGCCTGCGCCAAGAGTCCCTTTCGAGGGATAAATCGTTCCTGAAGGATCAAAAGGAGGAAAGGTGGAGTGGTCGTGGGGGGCAGCGGCTAAGCGGTGTTATAGCGCTGTTGGTAGGGGACAGATGGTCGCACGAGGTTGGACGAAAGGGCCAGGCACACACCAGTCGAAAAAGGGTGCGACTTTCGCTGGCCTCGGCCAGCCCTCGGGGAGACCGCGCCCACGCATTTTCAGCAGGATCGCAGCAGGTGGCTGGAGCTCATTTGGCCTTGAAACCTCTTTTCCCTTCGACTTTCCGCGCCAAGAGCTCATGGTTGTCCGGAAGGGCCATCAAGGGTCGAGGGAACTAGCCCCACCAGTTCTTCTCCTTCTGACCATCCAGGATAGCAGGGCAAACGGGTTTTTGCAAGCTCCTGATTCTGGCTAACCATGGCTTTGGATCATCGATGAACTGCGAAGTCAAGAATCTCGTATCAAGGTCTTTAATATTGACGATGCACAACTATTGGCCTCATGATATGACGTCATCATTGGGTTAAGGAGGCATTGACCTTTCTATTTATCGAATTAAATGATATACATACGTAAGTATGTATGTATATCGTGCATGCATGCACATGTGAACAACAGAGATGTGAGAAAGTAAGGTTGAAGTAAAATGTCTATTATATAATACGAAGAAAGGAAAAAGGAGTAGTAGAAGTTTACTACAATATTTTTGTTTATTTGAGAGAATTAAGCGTTATTTATGCATACCCTCCTCTTCCGCTTTTTCTTCAACAAGACACATCTACGCATTTCGAACAGGATCTTATCATCTGTTGCAAGCTGAATATAGGATTCTCGAATCATGTTGCACATACCTTTTGAAGCTGTTATAATAATAAAAATGACATTACATATAGTCATGAATTTTTCATCTATATTTATTAATTTTATGAATACAAAGTTGTTGAGAATGATGGTTTGTTTCTCACTGAAATAATTCGTTAAAACATTTCTATTGAATAAATTGTCATTTTTGTCAAGGAACGAACAGTGTACCCGTATGTAATGTACGTAATAATTTCACGAAAAAAAAGCAAGGTACAGTGATTGCTTTCAAAACTGAAGAATAGTACATTACCTATTTAGTTTTCTTAGCATTAAGAAATGTAGTTATGAAATGTACTGGTCTCACAAATATGTTCGTATTAAATTTAAGTTTGTTAACCTGATAATTTGTAATGCGAAAGAGACAAGAAATATACCTAAATAAATTTTATCACAATATATACTTAGGTACCTTGTTATATAATACTAACATAACATATTTGTTTGAAAATTTCCCATCTTAATGTCTCCTCCTAAGTTATAGTAGATCATTCTCCTAAAATATTTATCCTAAGTGTGTAGTATCTCGTACCAAATTTCACATGAATAATAGTAAGTAAATAATAGTAAGTAACTTAATAATAGTAAATAACCTATCTCGAGTTATTTTATACCTAAAATATTCCTTCCTAAAATATTTGAAATATTAAAATATTTCAATCTAAAGTGTTATCGCAGTCGTCGCAAATTATCACACCATGCAGTTGATGCAACGTAGAAGTTCATTAAAAAAATCTCGAAACAATGTTTTTTTCAAAAAACATTAAATACAAAACTTTCACGAATTCAATCAGGGAATACAACTATAGATATACATACTATTTATTTTAGATTTGTTGAATGATTTTAACATTCTTTGCAGGCCGTTTTTTTCAGGCAGCAACATTTTTTGCAAATTTTTATCATACCTGGAAAAAGAAGAAGCTTTTGTACCTGTTTTGTAAATGGTTTATCAGACTTTATCTTAAAGTTATTTAATAAAAGACATTTTTTTAATCTTGTAACTTCTAAAGTAGAAGGTGGAAAATTATATAATACCAAAATACAAACTAAATTTGTTTGACAAAACAAAATCAGTTAAAATTTCACTTTTTTACGTGACTTCTTAATCTTTAAAGTAATCTTTCATTGTTTCCTGGTGGTATAAAGGAAATCAAATTTAATTTTGTACAACAATTATTTTTCATTTTTAATTTATAACATTTTGTTCTTAAATTCACTTCTCACTTTTCTACAAATTTCTCTAATAGGTTTCGCAATCCTTTATTGTTTTAGCATTTTAATTCTTAAGTAATAGTTGCTGATTGGATTCAAAAAAATCTTTTATTTAAGAAATAGAATAATAAAAAGAAGCAGAAATATTACAAAAGAAACTTTAAAATACGGAAAAACATTTCAGAATGAATTGTATCATTACTTAACACAAAATGGAAAGTATTTTGAAAACATAAAAAAGTGGAATTTTAATTGATTTTACCTTAGCATCTAATAATTACGAAAAATTAAATAAATTTAGTTTTTATCATATATTTACTTCACCCACTACTTTAGGAATTGCAGAATTAAAAAAGATGTTATTTTATTAGATATCTTTTTAAGACAAAGTCTAGTAAAAAAGTATTAAGTATATATACAAATTTCTTCTTTCCTCCTATAAGATAAGAATCCGTAAAAAATTGTAGATTTGGATAAAAAGTTTGTAGATGAATAGTATATAGATACCCACCTAATAGGTAACTAATATGCAATGATCATTATGAGTATGTAGTAAAATAGACCATTAATATGGTAATAGGTAATTAATTGAAATTAATCTTATTCAAATATAACATTTTATTTCTATACATACTAAAGATGTTAAAAAAGAAATACATATTATTTTACATTTGTCTGATAAGTAAGGGAGACCAGGGCCAAATGTAACAACAGTCGTTTTTGACTCTGTAACTTCTAAGTTCTATAGAATTTATAAAAAAAGTCGTGCACGACAGTAAACCTACATTATTTAACCAGATAATCAACTTAAAAGGTTAGCAATTGTTTACACCAATATTTTCAAATTTTTAGAGTATATCATTTGTTAGTTCTTTCCTTACATTTAGAAACGAAAGTATCATGCGATAATATGAAGTAGTGATAGGTAATGAGGAAATTAAGTCATATAGAAAAAATACTTCTGTAAGGTATTTGTATTTATTTAGAAGGTAAAAATAAACATAAATGTCATCATAAACTTAACATAAACTTTTAAGAAGCCAGCCCGCAATCTGTTTTTTTTCACGAATGTATTTGAAAATCACAGGGGGTGAAGTCCATTTTTGTCGATATTTTATTTTTGTTGTCTTGTAGTCAAATTGGAGTACTTTTATTGTATGTCAAAGTTGAAAAGCTGGAAATCTTGATAACTTGTTACTTTTATCCCTACTAGTAGTATTTTTCATAAACGTGTTTTACATGTTAATCTAACTTATAATTGTAAAAATCGTAAAAAATCTTCCATCTACTTTTTTTTACATATAACGTTTGTTAATTCGTCCCATGTTACGTTTGTCCCTAGTCTCCCCTAAGTATAAAATAATTATTACCTACATGCAAAGTACTGAATCCATGTCAAATATGAATCTAATTTACAGTAAATAGAGTGACTATTTATTCTCTACTTTGATTGCTACATGAACCTGTATCGTCATATACATATATCTATAGTTTTGATACTTCACCCATGAATTAGAGTTCATGGTGGCTACTAGGGTGTTGCCATGGTGAGATACAGCACTCCATGAAAATATGTCGACTACGCCATAACCTGAAGCTCTTGAACATTCTGCTTCCCTATCTTACGATATATGAAAGATATGAATTCGCTATCCTAAAATGTGAATGATAAAATAACCACTACAGGATTGTACCGCCTCTAATACGAAGCTCCTCAAAAGCTCAATTTACTGTTAGATTTAAATCATCGTATGATCAGCTGTATGACGAGCTTCATCCCTTATTATTTATGTTTATACTTAGCTAAAGTTTGTATCATCAAATGAAGAATTAGAGTTAATTTTGATCCCAAATTAAGGTTAAGGAAACTGATATGTAGTGAATTCTATACATTATGAGTTCTTTATTCTGCAGATATTTGTCTAAATTCAAAGTATCATTTTATCACTTCATTTATATAATGTTCGTAACTTATTTACAAAAAAATGTAGTATAATAGATTAATAAATTAAATATTAATACAAAATCGTTTGTAAATATCTATGTATACCTATACACGAATGAAAACTAGGAAGTGTATACTATAAGTGCTTGACATCTAAAGAAATTGTATCAAAAAGCTTGTTGCTTCAGATAAACATATTAGACCAACTTTTATGTAGTATACTTTAATAGAGGTTGGGGATTTATATTATAGAAATATATACCTTCGATTCATGCCTTTCCTGCTCCTGTATCTCCTCGCTCACTTTGCGCTCCTGCTACACTGATGTAACGGAGTTGTTTACACTGCGCATGTAACATGGTACCAAATGCGCTTCTGTTCACACCGTGTCTCTTGTGACTTTCGCATCATGCTCCTTCAAATATTAACGTCTCGTTTTTCTTTGGACACGTCTGACAAAGCATTCTAATTAAGTAAGTACCTGTTTACTGCAATAGTTGCTTTACAAAATAACGACATCGCATAACTTACATATTTGCATTATGTTAATGTTTTCTTATGATCGCGATTAGACCAGTTATTTTTATGTAATATTTTCGCTGGCCCTTACAGTCCCAAAAAGACAATCTACACATAGATAAGTGGTTGTTCCATCGGCAAGACGAAAAGATGTTACAAATGTATTGATGTTCAGCCTGGAAGCTCAGAGACGCTAGAATCGAGAAGGTTGAATCGTCCTCGATACATCCGCAATCAGGAACTCATATTTCCAAGCTATTGTTCGCATATACATATTTCCTCTTGAGGATCCAGCTGACAAGTAAAAGAAAGGGAGAAAAGGCAGCATCAAGAGCAAATCACGATACGCTCTGTATCAGGGTCACAGAATAGCATGAAGGATATGTCTTGGTTGCCATTTAAACGAAACATATAAACACATCTATCAAAGGGTGAGTAAGAAGTTAAACCAATTCGATAACCCCTTTTTTTCTTTATTCCCTGTAGACTTCTTTTTTCCTGTTTATATCAAAGCTATATATTTACGTCATTAAGGCTCTTTTCCTTTTTAAATAAAATTATATAATTGTGAAGATTATTTCCGGGAATAATACATTATACTTTTAATTGAAAACAATTTATTTTTAAGTGATAATGTTTACGAAGTGAATAGGTATTGTATATTTATGTAAGTAATTCTTGAGCTTCAGAATGTATTTATGGTGAAACGATTGATATTTTATAGAAAATAGAAAAGATGTATGTGTGCATATGTATATACATATGGCACACATAGTGGGTTCTTTAACCCCAAACCATCGAAACTCGAGGATGGGATATGAAAAAAATGAAAAGTGATATCCCTGTTAACAGGAGATCATAATTACTACAGAGTGTTCTGCCGAAAACAGGTTGGCATCTGCATGTCTTCAAATTGGATAAAATCTTCTAGAGTGTTCCCTCTTCTTTTAATCATTATTTTGCACTGAAAAGTCCTTCTCGTTTTACAAGAAATAAATTGCTCTTCCATTTAGTAACACTCAATTCTAAACTGAAACACGCTAAATTTACAAAAATAACAAAAGAATATTTCAAGCTTGGAAAATATTTTGTATTATAAATAATTTACCGTATTTTTAAAATAATAATATTACCATAGAACGCAACTGTAATATGTAGTAAGCCGACGTATCGTTAAAAATTAAAACACCGTGAAGAGAACATTTTTTTCTTTCAGGTCTTCCGTTATATCTTCCGCATCATCATAATAACTGCAATTAGATTCGCTCCATTGAGTTCTAAATGCGGAGACTCGATGATCAGGAACACAGAGGAACAGAGGAGTCATGAAGGATCCTGGAAAGTAGAAGGAGGAGTCGTGGCGATGATCCTCCTGCGATTTCATCCTACTATCCTGACCGCTGTCGCCGTCTTTCTTATTAATATGCTAATTTTACATGAACCCAACATGAAATTATGAAGCAGCTGGTTTACTAGCATGCATTTCCCCGAAACAGTTTATGTTGGAGTGCTTCAATATTTATCCAAAGCGTTTGAGGCTTACAGCCACGTGTAACACGAAACATCTTCGATCAGGGAAGCATAGAAGTATGTAAAGTTGGCTCATCCCTTAAACTTCTTATTTCTTCGAAAAATGTGTGTACACATACGTAAAACGTATTATGTATTTGGTCTTGCTTGATACTGCTTACATGAGATTGCTTATTTACCAAATCGGTTAACTTCACAAAACAAAAATATTTATATTTATTTTAAATATAACAAGTTAAGCATCAATTATGTACTTGCATTTTCACGGTAAAGTTAAGACTTTAACAATTTTTAAAAATTCTAAAAGTAGAGGTAATCAATTTAATCTGTGAACGGTTTGTATGTGTACGTACATACAATGAAGTAATCAGTATTTTTATTTTTACAATTATTATACAATATTTGTATTTTATATGCTTGATATTTAAATTTCATACTTAGATTATTAAGGAACTTTGAAATTAAGTTATTTCTAAAATATAATAAATAAACAGTATACTATAATTGTAGTACTAATACATTTATAAATGTGATAGAGAGCATAACTGGAAAAAAAACATTACAAATCAAATTAATATTTATACCAAAACCTAATCTATGAGTATTGTAAAATACTTTTTAAGAAGGAAATAACTGTACAACTGAAGTCTTAATTACATTGGAGAAATAGCTAAACAAAATACCGTTGCATTGATGTCTTATTGTAAGATATCTACGTAAAACGGTATTTGAATTCTTGTTAATAATTCGATCTGTTGGCAAAACTCGACTTTGTCGCTGAAGCCGATTCCAGAAGGATCAGGGATGCATCAGTAGGAGAATCTCATCTGGCTGCAGGAAGGTCAGCCCTTTGTTGATTCTCGAAGGGTAGAAAGGATTTGCCGCTTCAGAAAAGAAACAGAAACGGCTAGTCGAATAGGAAAGCACAAGGGAATGGAGGAGGCACAACGAAGATTGAAGATGTACTTTTGTGTCTTCCGTTGACTCGGAGCAAACCAAGAGGTTATATAGCTCTTCATTTAAACTTGTAAGCGGCCTTGTATCGGCAGCCATTTGATACCAAACTGAGAGTATGAAACACCAGGAGATTATGTATGAAGTTTCTGTACCATACATTGGGTTTAAGAATGCAGCCTCATCAAACTTTCAATGCATATTAAATTAATATTATTAATGTATGAATGGATAAGATACGTATTTTCTTTATGTTACGTTACATTTATTTTATTAGAATGTGCAATCTTAAAACTATATCTATTATATAGTATACTCTATAGAACAATTTTGCATCGTTATAAATATTTCAGAACTGTAACATTAAATAAAAAATTATAATGAAAAAATATTATTCTATACAAAAATTATTGTCGAGGTACACTGCCGTGTATAAAGTATAACTCGTATCATTCGCACAAGTTGTAACTTCACATGAACAACTTTTAAAAAATGTATAAATTAACTATTAATGGTAACTTGCAAGTTATTTGTATGCTTCTCCAGCCATGAGCTTCTAGTGCAATTGAAGGTACATAAATATATAGAAGTGTTTTATGTATTATGGGAATCGATGTATTCCAAACAGGCTTCTAATGACTCACGAACTTCGAAACATTCGGCCTCACATGATCAGGAGAACATCGAGTTAAGCGGTGGTATAACGGTTTATAATATTGCGATGCGAGGAACAGGGTATAAGTATGCATTAGTTATATTGTTACTGGTAACGGTCGTTGGTCTCCTGTCTTCACCAGTGTTCTGAATAATTGGGGAATGACAAAGAAACCTGCTTTGAAGGCAAACTCAAGAATTGAACACCGAGAACAGAGAACGAATAAACAACCTTATGGGGATGTTAGAAGGTGGCAGAAGGTCGAACATAGGTGCGTACATTTGGCTCTATAGGTATTTCATATGATCAACGTATTGGTTATGCACATGTATATGTACATACATTTAATTGAATTATTTTGACCAACTAAGTTTTTATATTAAAGGAAAGATGAAACAAAGATTTTTACTAATTATATAATTCTATTAATTTTTTTCAGAATTTGAATACTAAATAGATTTATGAATGTTGATTATATACCTATTTTTACTGAAGTGAGCCAATTTGATTCATATAAGAAAATTGAAATTTTTTACAAAGACAATAGTTCCAAATCAATTTAAATGAAAGATTTATTATTAAGAAATTCATTGAAAACATTTTTTACATATAAATTCTGTTTTTGAAATACATTTTCCGCAAACATTTCGATTACATTTAGCACAAAGGCTCTTACATCTATTTCTATTACATGATTCTTGAACTTGACAATTCTTCTGTGCGTCAGTAGTATGAATTTTTGTTAATACAATAGAAGTGTTCTCGACATCTTCTCTATATTTACTTCTTAGCTCTTCAGCCAATTGGAAAACAAAATCTTTTCTTGAAATATTTACATGAGTGGTCTCTTCGTATAGAATCCAAGTATTGATAGCTGCTAAATCTAAAATGTTATAGAAAACTTGTAGATACCATCTGCAAGAGCCTGCTTTAACACTATATTTTCGGCCCAATTGATCAAGTATATCCACGCCATACTTGGTGCTATTATAAAATATTACTGTTTCCAGAAAAAGTTTTATATTTTTTTCAATTATTATATTTTTATGTTTTAAACTTAATAGTAAAACTTTTTTATTAGGCTTGCTTTTAAAAATGGTCAGAGTTCTTATCCAGGTCTGATGTAAGCTATAAATTTCATGTGTTATGCGATTAACTGTTAAATCATTTTATGAGTCAAAGTAGGTATACCACATTCGATAATGCGAAATGAAGGGGTCTGCGGGGGAGAGGAATCAACATTTACATATATTTCATTACGTAACTAAATACCAACATATGTTTTTAAAAAATAATAGTAAGTTAAAAATAATATATATAATATATATATATAATATATATGTGTATATATATGTATATGGCAGAGAGGTGGCATTACCGAAAAAATTTGAGAAAAATATGAGAAGATTTTGAGCTGAGTAAAGATTCATTCAAAAGAAGAAAGTTCAATGATGCGCACTCTGGTCATTACTTCGTTTAAATTACATAAAACTGTATATTACTAAATATTAAGAGAATCTCGTTTAATCATGACCAGAGTGCGCTCCATTGAATTTTCTTCGGTCAAATTTTTGATATACTGGTTCTTTACTGATTTTGATGATTTTTAAATATATTATGAAGGAAGTGATTTTGAACAACTTTTTCTTTCACACATAACAGACGGTCGGACTTAGTTTCCGAGATATTTGCAAGAAATTTTATGTACTATGAATCTGATGCTTCCACTTATCTATTGTTTCTATGGACACGTCGCAGCAGCCGACAGGCAACTTATATAACGAGCAAACTAAAAGATTAAACTTGGCCAGTTTCAATGTTGAATTTCAACGCAATGTTCATTCCATATTTTCCATAATGTTTCCATACACGTCAATATTCTCCTAACTCGAAAAAAAGACGGATCAGAGTTGATCTGGGTTAGGCTCTTTTACGGAGTGGGAGTACAGGGGAAGAGGCCGAGCCCCCACTCGCGCTTTCAAAACTTTGAACTTCCCCGAAGGCAATGTGTTTGGCACTGTTTGGTACGATATATCAATCGACAAAAGAATTAAACACTCGTTTCATATGATAAACGGCTGCGACGGCCTCACGTATACCCTGTCGATAACGTATACATATAAGGTACAATTCAACTGTGGAGTACAAAAAGTTTTTTGCAAATACTTTGAAAACTAAGACCGACCGCCTATTGTGTGCAAAGGAAAAAATTATTCAAAATCGCCATCATTGATGTTTGCACAAAATTTGTATGGTTGTATCCTACCAAGACAACTAGTTCAAAGGAAATAGTTAAGTACTTAACCAATTTATTTCATTTATTCGGTATACCGACCCGAATAGTAACTGATCGGGGCACTAGATTTACGACCAATGAATTTCAAAACTTCACAGAACAAAACAAAACAACATAAACCACGTAAAAACTGCAGTTGCATCTCCGTGGCCAAAATAGTAGACTCGCCAGACAAATGGTAAAAACATTTAACCCGTGTTCAATATGTTATTAATAACACTTTTAATAAATCTATTGCCACGTCACCGAGCAAACTTCTGCTAGGCTATGATCAGCGGCACAAAGCAGATGATAAGATATGCAAATTCCTCGATGCGTTAAATAAGATGAATCGTGATTTAGTAAAAGGCCAAGAGGGGTTGAGAGAAAATGCATTCTCTGAAACCTCTGACACTCCACACTCAATCTAAACAGTCGCACGAAATTCTTCGACATTCACCTAAACACATTTTATTCGCTCCTCACTCACGGAAATGGTTCATCTAGCAACAATCATTCTTATCACTAAGCATACCAACTCGCTCACATACCACATACAATAAAAACATGTAAATAGATTTTTTCTACTTTCTCAGATAAAATATCTTAGCATTAATTACTCTAAAGTTCGAATCTTTTCGTATGCATGATTATGAGTGAAGGGTAGTAAAAAGTGAAACTGTATTCCTATTTTGTAGTATAAGGTGCAGTAACGTGCGATTCGAACTGCGACAGCGTAACAACCAAAACAGAACTTTCGTAAAAATAAAATTAACGTCAAATTTATGATTAGTAAAAATAATAAAAAGTATTTACATATTGAATTTATCGGACTTTTATAGTAATATCTTGTATTAATAATATATGTACATTATTATGTAAAACATTTTTTTTGGATAAAGTCCTAAATACATTTGAAAATTTCAGAGAAATAGATGTTGATATACAGGGTGTAACAAAAATGTCGCAGTTCCTTAAAAGGGGTGATTTAGGGGGTGATTTGAAACAACTTTTTCCTTAGCGAAAATGTAAGATGAGGCTTCGTTAACGAGTTATTAACGAAAAACACCGGCCAATGAGAGCGCGAGTTTGCCGTCCGAGCGACCGCGGTAGCGTTGGGTACGCGCGCTAGATGCTACAGTTGTACTCCGAACAAGAAAGTCGTCATACATCGAAGAAAATAGCATTAGTATGAAAACTGAAAGCGACATAATAAATAACACCGAGTCCTTTTTTTGTTTATCACTTGAAGTGAATAATTACTTAAAATCGAGGAAAACTACGTGCAACGTAAAAATACGAATATGTAAATCTCTTATTCGCATAACGTATAAACGAAAAAGCAATACAACGAAAAATAAAGGAAGAAGAGAACAAACTTCACCTGTAGTTTGTAAACCTGTGTCACTGGGTCACTGTACCGATCCTGGTCATCGACTGTCGAAATGGTTTATGCTAGGGCACGCGTTTAGGTAATTTATGGCTTTATTGCTTTGGTTTCGAAGGAGACATGATCTCGGAGTGTCCGAACAAAGAAGGTCTGAGGTGCTTAAACTACGTGGGGGGTACAAGGAGCTTCTTTGGAAAAATTCTACCCTGCCATAAACCATTCCAGAGGTCGATGACCAGTATCGGTACAGTGACCCAGTGACACAGATTTACAAACTACAGATGAATTGCATTTAATTCATTAATGATTATTATTTTTTAAATCTAACGCAGACTACTTTCAACGTTTCTATCTTCAACGTTAATTCTCCAATTCTCCGTTCATTTCTTTTGTTGCATTGCTTTTTCGTTTATACGTTATGCAAATATTTTCACACTAATGTTATTTCCTTCGACGCATGTCGACTTTCTTGTTCGGAGTACAACCGTAGCGCCCAGCGCGTACCCAACGCTACCGCAGTCGCTCGAACGGCAAACTCGCGCTCTCATTGGCCGGTGTTTTTCATTAATAAATCGTTAACGAAGCCTCATCTTACATTTTCGCTAAGGAAAAAGTTGTTTCAAATCACCCCCTGAATCACCCCTTTTAAGGAACTGCGACATTTTTGTTACACCCTGTAGACAAGACTAGGGATGGTTCCACTTAGGACAGTAGCGAAAAACAAAATTTGAAATGAAACAAAAATAGGTTAAATCATATATGATACCTGACAACGTATAAAAAACAACTCTGTATAAAATAAAACATAATAGTTTAATGAAAAGAATTAAAATATATTTTATTTATTCAAATAAGCGTCCTATAAATATTAATTATAAGTAATTATTCATTATGTAACAATAAGGTTAGTGCTTTACTCCGGAGTTACATCAAATTTACATAGTAATGTGACATATTTATGTAGCCTGAGGTAGCTGGTGTAAATCACAACGTTAGGTTAATGAGGCGGACATTTTTATCCTTATGTTACCTTTATGTAACTCTCAAGTTAAGTAACCAAAATGATTTGGATACATGGCAGTTACATTTTTATGTTGTAGGGGTAAAGTCTGTGACGGACAACATTTAAACAAATGAAATTATAAATTTTCTGTTTTTAAGAGAGATGCTGCATTTCGAAAAATTTCTAACTTTTCATTCAAACTTGATTTAATTTCTTATTTGAAAAATTAGTAAAAATAGAATATGTAATTGCAATTTCTTCTGATATTTTCTTTTTTGTAAAATAATACTTTCTAGAGATGTGAAAATATTTGTCGATTGTTTTCTACGTATTGTAGAGTTAAGCAAGAGAAGGACTCATTTCATAAAAATGTTTTGAGGTAGGTATTTTTAAATACTTCTTTTGTATTTTAAACATTAAACACATGTTCAGTCGACGTAGCTTTCATTGAAATTGTTGCACTTATCTCGACTAAAAGTACGGTATCTATACCAAATGTCCAAAAGAAATGTCACACTTTTCTATTTCCATATATTTTATATAAGATAACCTATCCCAGCAAAGAAAAATTCCATAGGATGCTTCTAACATATTGCAAAAGCTAATGTACAAAAAACTATTAAAATTTGATTTACTATGATAGTAGCAATAAACATGAAATATAATTACGAAGGCATCGTACGATAGACTTACACCGAAACACAACGAAATTTTCGAAAATAACAAAGACAACTCATTCTCGATCAACTAATATAACTAAATAAACAGGATTAAACATATGCAAGTGACGGTATAGCAATTGTTCATCGCCATTTCTTAACTTTCGCATTTACCCTACAAAACAAACGACTCGAAACTCAAAACTGAAAACTACTAACTGCCGTCGCGACAGATTTTTTTCAGTATACACCTGACTTTTCCTATAGCTCAATAATAACTAAATTTTGTCAAAGCAAAAGCTTCATGTTCATAAATGAACAATAACTTTTCTTCGAATACGATCGTTATTCGTTATTTACGAACAAATCCTTCGCTATTTGTTATTCGCTAGTTTTATTCTAAATTGTAAATGGATGGATTTCGTCGGTAAACAAGTTTAATAGATTCTTTTGTGAATATCTAACAGGTGTCGCTACGCGTTTATAGCGCCATCTGACGTGCGCTTGGTAAATTTCGTTTCTGAGCCGGCCAACATCATCAGGTCACGTGACAATAGTATATTGATACGTGTCGCTGAAGGGAGCCACGACTTGCTACGGTTTGCCAGTCGAGCATACGCGGCCGGGTTTACTCGTTTTCTTTCTTCATTCGAGTGTCTCCACGGCGGTGTTGTATCCAGACATTAGTAAGAAGCGTTGTTTGGAGTAATTATACCTCGGATTCAAAATGGGATGTAAGTAGAAACCAGTTCCATTCAGAAATATGAAAATATTTGTATTTGTCTATATCGCCACGATATTAACCATGACCGTAACCTCTCCATTTCTTGCCTTTCATAGCACATATTGTTCGATTTCTCGAATTCTCGATTATTTCTCTACTATTTTTATACTATTTCTATACTATTTCCGATATTTATCTGTTTCAGTTAAATTTTTGGAAGTGATAAAACCTTTTTGCAGTATACTCCCGGAAATAGAGAAGCCACGGCGAAAAGTAAGTTTACGCCAATCTATTTCTGTCCTACTCCTTGTATTTACAGTTTTGTGAAACTTATTAATGTATTTTTGCACGCAATCGTTTTTCAAAATAGAGCTATTTCACCATTAACCATCTGTCAGCTAAATGTTGATCAGCTTTAAAATATGTGCTTTAAAATCTCCCTCTTAAACTGTTTCTTTAATAATTGTTCAATGATATAAATGTTTTTGTAGGTTCAATTTCGGGAAAAAGTATTATGGACTGCAATCACATTGTTTATCTTCTTAGTATGTTGTCAGGTAAGATACATTTTATAACAGATAACAAAGTGATTTCTTCAGGTAAGTTATATTTGATGAATTTATACTTGAATAATTGATACTAATAATGTTCTGTCTTTACAGATTCCTTTGTTTGGAATCATGTCTTCGGACAGTGCAGATCCTTTCTATTGGATCCGTGTTATACTTGCATCAAATAGAGGAACTCTCATGGAATTAGGTATTTCTCCCATTGTTACATCTGGTTTGATCATGCAACTATTGGGTGGTACAAAAATTATCGATGTAGGAGATACTCCAAAAGATAGGGCACTTTTTAATGGCGCACAGAAATGTAAGAAAGATAAAATGCATTATTGAGAAGTTTTATCTTTTATTTGAATTATTTTCATTGACGAAGTCAATTTTCTCTTACAGTGTTTGGTATGGTTATCACCGTTGGCCAAGCCATTGTGTATGTAATGACTGGGATGTATGGTGATCCAACAGAAATTGGAGCTGGAGTTTGTTTGTTAATCATTATTCAGTTATTTGTTGCTGGACTCATTGTCTTATTGCTGGATGAATTGCTCCAGAAAGGATATGGATTAGGAAGTGGAATTTCTCTGTTCATTGCAACAAATATTTGTGAAACAATAGTATGGAAAGCATGTTCTCCAGCTACTGTTAATACTGGTACAGTTTCATTGCACTTAATATCAAATTTTACTTGCTGTGTTAAATATGACTAAATCGTTTATACTAATTTACGTAATTACAAATATTTTAGGACGAGGCACGGAATTTGAAGGTGCAGTGATTGCACTATTCCACTTATTAGCCACAAGACAAGACAAAGTTCGGGCTCTCAGAGAGGCATTCTACAGACAAAATCTTCCTAACCTTATGAATCTTCTTGCTACAGTTTTAGTGTTTGCTATTGTAATTTACTTCCAGGTAATGTCACAAAACTTTTTCAATTTGAAACAAATGAAAGAAAACTATGCAAACTACAATTGAATTTCTTTTTAACAGGGTTTCCGTGTTGACTTGCCAATCAAATCTGCCAGATACAGAGGCCAGTACAGCAGCTATCCAATTAAATTGTTTTACACCAGTAATATTCCAATCATTCTACAATCTGCACTGGTGTCCAATTTATACGTCATTTCACAAATGCTGGCCGTCAAATTCCAAGGAAACATTATCGTAAACCTGCTTGGAGTATGGTCAGACGTCGGTGGTGGTGGTCCAGCACGATCCTATCCCGTTGGAGGATTATGTTACTATTTGTCACCACCAGAATCTGTGGGGCATATTCTTCAAGATCCTATTCACGCCGTCCTATACGTTCTTTTCATGCTTGGATCTTGTGCTTTCTTCTCAAAGGCATGGATCGAAGTCTCTGGCAGTTCGGCTAAAGCTGTATGTATTTATGAGTAAGCTTGTTGTAAGATTCACTCTTTCAAATATTATTGCTTTAATTGAAATCTATTTTTCAGGTTGCAAAACAATTAAAAGAACAGCAGATGGTGATGAGAGGTCACAGGGATAATTCAATGATCCACGAATTGAATAGATACATTCCTATTGCTGCTGCGTTTGGTGGTTTGTGTATCGGTGCTTTATCCGTATTAGCCGATTTCCTGGGCGCAATTGGTTCTGGTACCGGTATCTTGCTTGCGGTTACGATCATATACCAGTACTTCGAAATATTTGTCAAGGAGCAGAGCGAAATGGGCAGCATGAGTACGCTACTTTTCTAAGCGTTAACACATGTAGGGACGTTTAAAGTGAATTGTTTTAATTCTGAAGAACTGAATAATATAATTTATTGTAAAATAAGCCTGTTCGATGCTGTCGGTGCTGTTGACAACTGAATAGCACTGGAAACATGGAAGGTCTTCAAAGTGAATCAAACCGCACAGTTCTATTCCTTCTCTCTCTCTCTCTCTCTCTCTCTCTCTCTCTCTTTCTCTCTCAATTGAAATAATTGTATACACATATGCATTATGTGAAAATCTTTTCCACTAAAAACACTTCTTAACATCCACTTGTCATATACTTAAGAAGTATTTAATTATCGTTTCATAGTTATCATGTATCGATTTCACAAATACTATCAACGATCATTAACTTGTGTTTATACATGGAAAGTAATATACTGTCTTTTATATGTAAAATATCAAGGGCGATTCTACATTGTGTCAATCATTACCAATATATATACACGTTGACAAAGTGTAGAAATGTCGTATTTAGGAAAATACCCTCACCATTTGGATCAGCAGTTTCATTTGAAATTTGCATGTACTTAGTGAACATCTTATATAATGCATGAGATACTTATTGTATACGCTGTGCACTAATTATGTGCAAAATTTGAACTAAATTGTTTCCAGTCATTGAGCATAATATTACAATATACGCTCTAATGTAAACTAGTAGCATTCAATCTATGAATGCTCTATGTTTGCACGATATAATAACTTTCAAACAATAAACAACGTGTACATAGAAAAAAAAGTAATTAAATATTTTTCAGCAGTTTTACTAGTGTTTTATGCTGTGTTGAGATAAGAAGTGGCATCAAAGGTTTTTCAAGGTCATAAAGTTTATATATGTAAATGAAACCATATAACACGAAATCATTGTGTCAGGACGAGACACCCACCTAAGGGTAATTCGTACAAGCAACTGATTCGAACAGCGTTCGCTCATTACAGATATATCGTCATTCCTATATTAATATTACGATATACGGTAAATTAATATTTGTTTTCTTGTATGTATGTAGGAGAATATGCTTTTATAAAAATTAAAACTTATTATTTTTTTTTATTCCCTCCTGTTCTGATTTATTTTGAAAGTAGCATATTGTATCTCCAAGTCGATATAGAAATAATTTATTAATTATTAATAAATTAATTTATTCAATATACATCTGCAATAAAATACAAGAAAATAATTCTAAGTTATGTACATACAGGCTGTTATAAACAATATATTACTTAGTTGTGTATTCAAATAGTGGTAAAAATTAATTTTTATTTCATTTAGATACGAAGAGTTCACGTTTTTGTAGTTAATATTGTCACTAAATGACAATATTCAATGGTTGGCGTATTAATTTATAATATTTAAAGTAAATAGAAATTAATAAAATGTTTATAACTTTTGATGCAATTTTAAAACAAGAAAATAAATTGATTTAAAAACGTTTATTATTCAAAATGAGTATATTTCAAAAAATTATTAATATTCATTTTAAATGGTTTCTTAATATAATACAAAGCTTTGTTAGTTTTGTTACACTTATTCACAATATATACAGGAAACTGAGTCCTTTGCAACAAATAGTATAATTATTTGGTTTCATTATAAAAAAGAGTAGCATAAAGTGGACCAAGTTTATGAATATTGGCCAATAAAACTAAACGAAGTGTTTCTGTAAACCTTGTATTTGGAGTAGAAGTATCTGTATCCCTCCAAGCTATATTAACTCCTTCGGTACGTGTAAAAAGAGCTGGTGATGGTACATTTTCTCGCATATAAGCCCATACACATTCCTTCATTATAGTATTTATCTGTAATAGAAGTGTTCTATTGTTATAACTCGAAATTTTAATTAAATTTTGATTGCTATAAAACTGTACCTAAAACGCACCTGATGTGGTTCTAAGACCGTTAAAATATCTCTTATACTCGCCAAGGGAGGTGGTAATAACTGACCAAGAGCCATTACACTAACTAATGAAACACCTTCATCCGTATTCCAATTAGCCATGACAGTAGCAGCAATTCCCCTCAATAAGACTGAACAATATGCTAGTGCTGGCCTATACCAAGCTGTTAACTCTAACAATGTCCATAACAAAGGAACATCCCTGAACGTTCTGCGTATTTGTAAATCTCTTTCTATGGTAACCTAAGACATTAATTAAATTAATAAGAATAATATTAATAATGTCATAGTAAAGACATTTAAAAATGATTAAAATATACTTTTGTAAATTCTTCATCAGGCCATGGGAGTCCATTGTACATGACATCAGGTGAAACTAGTTCGACTAATAGTAAGCTGACCATAGTCAAAGCATCTAAATTTACTGGATATCGTTCCGATTCTCGATTATTACAACAAGCCTGTAATATTTAAGTATTGAAGATCTTATGAAGTGTTCAATTATACTTTCGAAATATTTACCTTTATAACATCCATTAATAATATTTTATTCAAAACAATTATTTCTTTATCAATTGAATTTTTGGGTGGTGGTTTTCGTGGACCATGTCCTATTACCCCAGCATGAAACACGGAAGAGTGTTTTTGAGCTAGCATAGTACTGGTAACCTACATCCAACATAATTTATTATTTCTTGTTATGAACATTCGTCTTAAACATCTCTATGAATTTGTTCATACTTGCTTATGATTTTGATGTAAAAGCAGCATTTCTTCAAATTCTGGTTCGAACTTCTCCTTTGCTCCAAAATATTTGGCTGGATCATTGTCAATACTGTGTCCCAAAATTTCCCTCAATGCCAAAACTCGAGCACAAGGCGCATGAGACGTCAAATCTTTCAGTAGATGACAAACTATCTTCACACCTTGCTGTTTCTTCGTTATATCTAAAAATTAAATTTTTAATTGGAATTACATTCTACAATTCATAGGTGAAAAAATATGCTAGTAATTACCCTCTTGTGCTATACACAAAAAGAAGTACTGAATCACAGCTCTTGTTAGCTTCAAAATAAGTTCCACATTGGGTATAAAGTTATCTTGTTCAGGTGAACTGAATAAATCTAACATCTTAACTATGTCATTAGCCAAATCAAAATCACTTGTCTTTGTCAACAAAGAGGAGATTTCGTATAGATTTGACTTTATGGCTTGTGTTACCATTTTTGAACGAAAGATCGCTACTTTGTTAAATTTTTCCCACCTACATATTACAGAGAAATAATTAAAATGCACAGACAATTTAGCACTGTGAGTTATTTGATGTGTTTACCTTAAAAGTATCGTCAAATTTTGGAAAAGCTGTCTTGTTTGCTGTTTCTCTCTAACACTTGTATAATTTATTTCTCTGAGCGCTTGTTCTAATACTTGATTAAAATAGCTATGATTAACCAGTACATTGTCTGTTTCAGACTTGTTTGAAAGAAAGAGTACAACATTGCTGGAAATAAGTTGTATTAAAGCAGCTAGATGAAAAGTTGTTACAGCTTTTACTAGCATATATGAGGCTGCTAATATTAATACATGTGGACTTTGACTTCCAAGAAAACACAGTAGCCTAACAGCTGTTTGAACTCTTAATGGATTTTGATTTAGAAGTAATGGCAGTATCACTCGCAATTCTTGCTTAATGGAGCCCAATAAAGCAATATTTGCTGATTGTGGCCCATATGTTCGTAGGAGTAGATCAATTTCTTCTAATACCAATTCTAATATTTCACTGCATACATTTTTCACGCTTTGAGCAGCATTCACGCTGTGGTAGCCAACATTACTAGTATTTAAGCTGGTATCTAGTAAAATATTTATTATTTGTGATGCACCTTGCTCACAACCCAAGACTAAATGCACAGTTAAGTCTATTAGTGCTTCTGGTTGATTATCAAAATACTTGCACCAATCAGATGCAAACAAAGCTAATCGTGGTATTATATCTGGTTTTACTGCAAGAAACGAATATAGATTATCACCTATTTCAGTAATTTGAAACAGATCAACTTACATGTTTGTAATACGTCACTGATTATTGCTTTTAAAAGAGTCGGTGAGAGAGATGCCAGATTTAAAAGAAATGGAACAGTAGCCAATTTCTGTTTCTTTGTGTCTTCATCAACATTCACATCTTCGTCTAAACTCCACTGAAAATATTGATATTAATAAGTGTAATTACATTCCAATGGAATCTAATTCATTGAACAAAGCTCAACTTTACTTTAAATAAATTTAATAATGCTGTTCGAATATCTTGGAAATGGCCACCAGCCAGATATCCCAAAATTCCAACTACAGAGTTCAAGTTAAGATTTTTGACACTATGTTCATAGCCAGAGGCACAAAAGTCTTTTAGACCACATGATAAAACCCTGGTAATAACTGTGTTGGGAAAACAACTTCCAACATAAGCAACCACCCAATCAAAATGGGGACTATGCACTACACTAGTATCCAATAGAGCCTTAATACAAGACTCTGTATCTGAATGCATAAGACATTCTAAACATTGAGCCGTAATATAGATCAATACACGAGTAGCACGACAAGACATCCACTGCTGAAGAAAATCATTAATTCCAGCATTAATGGGTAAGGTTCCTCGCTTTGAATATTCTGAAGATAGTTTGCCTACAATACAATATGTCAGTTACTTATACCAAATTAACAACAGATACATATATGACACATAAAACTCATGTGTACCCAATAGTTCTAGTGACCATGCAGAAATGATCGGTGCCCATGCTTCTGGATTTTCGTTAATGAAATTAGTAAAAACATCATGAATTTCTGCTATGATAGTCTCCTCGCATATAGTTATATTTTGATTCGTCTACACAGATATAGAGAATATGAATTATAATTCATCAATAGTATACAGTTTATTAAATACTAGGGCTATTAAGCTTACTTCAATCTGGCGAAAATATTTAGTAACTGCAGCGAAAAATACATTGCAGAAATATTCCAACACCGCATCCCTCGCCGCGGGTACATTTCGGAGCAGAGACAAAGCAGTTCGAGTAACGTCAAGAGTACTTGTATTATGCGTCGGTCTAACCGCTCCAGAAATGAATTTCCTAACTTCTGCTAAAATATCCTGCGGTGGCAACGCTCCCGTTGAATGCAACATTTTAATTCTGTTTTTAAATCATTCGTTAGATGATGTATTATTTTGATATTACATTCACATTTACCATTTGCGATTAAATGCGGTAACAAATCTATGTTGTACTAGTTCTACCATAATGACCATCATTTTTATTAGAATCATCGGAAATTAAACATGTTCTATTAGGATGAGAAAAGAGAATTCAAAAGTATTACTGATGTAAACAAAAAAGGGAAAACATTAACCTAAAATCACAATGTGCAACGTTTACGTTTTTCGAACGTCAGTTCTACGTGGTGCCACTAGATTGCGCATATATTTCGATATATCGATACTTCGTACTCTGTTTTAGTCGATTGTGATAAGTTTAAAGCTAAAATATTTAGGTCGCAATTAATTTTGTACAACGATCCAGTGAAAATAAAACTCAAAACATTGACGTATTTAAGTGTAAAAAATATAATTCATTTAAAATAGTTTTATTCATTTATAAATTATTCTCACTTATAAAATATTATATTAATTTCTTATCAATGATAATTTTATATATGAAATACTGTATAATCTGAAATTTCACAAAGATATTAGGATTACTTATATTAAAACGAAAACTACACTTAGACCTTCATTAAAATGGAAGTCTTACTGAAATAATTTTAAATATTACAAACAGTTTCTTCATACTTTTAAAATATTTAAATCCATTCAACATAAGATCAATGTTGAAATATGTAATAAAAATTACTCATTAGATTAAAAATATCAGTGAAATCATTGCTAAATGTTTGCTATAGAAAAGAAGAGTATAAATAATAATATCTAAAGGCAGTCTTCGAATAATACATTGTAACAGATATTAAATCATATCTTCATCTCAACGCCTTTTCTTCTTCTCCTGTTTTCGTGCTCGATGGGGTCTTCTTGGTGTAACTTGTGGACTATTCTCTGAGCATTCTACATCACTTGGATCATCCTACAATCAACCAACGGCATAATTATCTCTATACCTGTAAGTTATGAATCACTTTAGTAATTGTAAGTCAAAATACCTTTAGAGCTGTAATACCATCAGAAGGACCAACTTGATAAACCACTATAGCCAATAAACAAATAATTTGAAATACTGCGCCAATATAAAGTCCACATCTTAGTAACTGTTCGAATAATGTTTCTTCAGCTGGGAGTAAAAGACGTTTTAATTGTGGATCAGCATCTGCCATTTCTAAACACCAAAAGATATTACAACAAAATGTTCTTGTTATATTATTTATAAAAATAATAGTTCCAGTTTATGTTAAACAAGCTTCTTGATATTCTTTTATGACTATTAGCTTTTTCAACACTTTAAAATAATTAATTTTGTGATAGATAATATTGTACAATATTATACATAACGTTTTTTGACTTTAAAAACAATATTTAGTTTGTTTTAATAGTATACAACAAGTTTTCGAAAACTTAATTTATTTGTTATATATGTACACTATTGTTATGCTTAATTATGTCAACTTCTTCGATTCTTTTTTTTACTCTTGTAATAATCGTTAGATCAAAAGTTTTTGTTGGTTATTTTTATTTATATTTGGAACAAAATACGATTTAGGTCTGTCAACTTGCGAAACTTTTCGATTATAAGACGATACCTGTCCCTTAACAGCCATCAAAATACCAGCTTCAGAACATTTTTGTTTTCCAAAACATATGTCATATACTTAGAAATCAATAATCTAAGCAACAGTGATCGTAGAGTTTCGTGCCATACAAACGTAACAAATACTGCCAACTTTCCCAATGACGTTTCTGCGCTTACAAGTATTTAAACGTCAGTTAATTTCGATCAAGATATCGAGTATGAAATCGACATTCAACAAACATTGAACAAGACAGCAAAATCAGCTTAATCCGTCAGCAAATATAGTTTATCTTAATCAAAGTCGTAGAAAACTTTTATTTTCTATGTTTTTTTTTTAAATCGAGCGAGAAAAACGAGTATAATATAGTTTTGCCTCTCTTGAAGTTGGCAGCCAATAGTTCATTCATATATTTTGTACTAGATGGCATCGTGAATCAGTAATTCGATTTATGCGCTATCTATCGGCGGTGTACCACATTATTGTACTTCTAATTTATGACGTATAAAATTAACACGGTATTACATCGTGCGACTAAACAATCAGAGGAACATTCTATAGGTATCATTTAGTGTAAACAATAAGCTTCGGATTAAGTCGCAGGAAAAAATTGTCTGAAATTAAGAATTTCATTTTCGAATAATCGAACATGGCGGGTCAACAATAGCGCCGGAAGTTATCTGGGTTCGAGGCTTCATAGCTTGCGAGTCCGTGGATGTGAACCTTTGTTTTGTACAGAAGAATGGCTGCCATCTTTAGTTTTCGATGGATGTTTTCCGAAGAGATCGCGAATTCCCGTATTTATTGTGGTATTTAATAACGTAATTAAATATCGAACAGTGAAATAACGTCGTTCGCGATGTAAAAAGTGTTTTCTCGTTTGTTATTCAAGCTGCCCTGCTGTCAGTTCCGTTAAAAAATGCTTGTGTTTACATCCAAGTTTAAAGTGAGACTCTGTATTCCTGTCATATTAAGGTAAGCAATGGATTTTTATAGATTTTCATCGCGTGAAACAATTGGAAAATCATAATTTCACTAAGGAATAATAAAAATTTAATTGAACTGTCACCGAAAAAACTGTTACAATGCTACATATTCTGTTCGTATTATGAATCGTTTGTGACGTTCAAACGATTTTGTACACAGTTGTTCTTTCAACAAATTGTCATTTAAAACACGAAATAATTGTTTAGTTAACACGTTTCTAGCGGTTTCCTAGCTTTTCATCGAATTTCGCAACCTTATCTTGTAGTTCACTTAACCAAAAAAAAAAATTCAATAATTTTGTATGGGAACCTGATTTTAATATCTCGGTACTTGTTTCGGTAATCATTTCATCCCAGTTGTTGTTGCGCTTTTACAATAGAACGAATATTTTGAATAATATCTGTTAGTTGCAATTTTCGTTTCTGAATGGTGGCAACAATGGCTGGTAAAATGGTGAACGAGTACAGGTCAACCACATCGTACACAACTACTTTAATCGTAAAACTTATGTAGTTACTAACTTCTACTTAATGTTTAAACGTTTTTTTTCCTTACTTGATGACAATTCTTTGATTCTTTGCGTTCACGATACTCGTGTCAGTACGTTTTTCTAACATTTCTTGCTTATAGAGATGACTATATCATTTTTTTTTAAATAACTTTTTGTGGGACGAGTTACTTTCAATTTTATTTACGTATATACGTGCAATGTTCAAATATAAATTGCATTTCTTTTAAACTGTTACACCGTAATAGAGTTTGGGAGAGGAATTAGTACAAAATATGTAAGACATGGTTGGGATTTATAACTATTTTGATATACACGTTTCTTATTAACTAAAAAATTTGTTTGCTTTAATTGTATTCTGTTTTCATGATTGTACACTATTCAAATATCTTGATCGTACCTAAATTATAAGAAGTATTGATACAGAAGTAAAGTGTCGCAAATAATAATAAAACGAGACAACGTTTAAAGTATTCCTAGGAAATGATTAAAAGCTCTCAATGAATATGTAATAAATAATGACGGATTGGTCTTTAGAAACATTTTACCTACTCTATAATTTATTATTGAGATCACAACAAGATTTCAGGATCTTTTTCTTAAACGGTTTGTTCATAAAAAATAGTATGCCGTTCAAAACTTTATAGAGTTGTAGAACTTAAACTTTTCTTGTATATAAATGATATTGCTAGAGAAAGTTTCATACATTGTCATTACAAACATCATATCGCATACTGTTTTTGAGATTTTGAAACGTGTCCATCAGTGTGAGGTGTTATTATGGAAAGATAGAAAAGTTTCAGTGTATAATATTTGAGAGCAAATGAATATTTTTAACTTAAATAAGAGAAACAGTAAAATTGAAAACTATTTTACTCGGCGGGAAGAGAAAAATCTACTAGGCGGCGCTGGTTTCTTTCTCAGATCGCCATATTGCCGCCTTTCTCTGTCTCTTGCATTTCTCGTATCTTCTTTTCCCTCGTTTATTTTTCATCGAGACCGTTTCGCTCTCCTTCTTGATCTTTTCACGATCCCTGCCATTTCTATTGGCGTTTCTTCTATTTATTCCATCTTTTCTTTGTTTCTATCATTAAATTCTTCATTGCATATCTCATGTATTTTGTTCTAGTACAACTTGCATCCTGAGGATCCCAAATTTATCGATTCTCTCACGATACGCGTTTCCCGCGTTCCTCGTTTCTAGTTCTACTATTTGTTATCTTTGCTAATCTTAACTCAGAAAATTAAACAATCCGCATTTCCTCTTTTAATCGTTAAATCTGACTGTTCAAATCTTAAATGTATTATCGTACTTATTTTTTATACATTTATTTATAACATGTATATTTGTATAATTTGTTTCGTTTGGAAAAAAGAAAACATTTTCAGTATGAATAATATTGTGCACAAGCAACCGGAAGCGCATGGACCTCAGATATTTTTCCCTATATTCGATGAAATTTAATCTCGATAAACGGATAAATTTATGTTAGATTATCAAGAGCAGTAAAAGGGTGGTTCAGAAATGGTGTTTCTAATTACAGTAGATGAAGCCGATAAAGTTGCGTAGGAACGAACGATAAATAGGAGATTAATTATCGAGCGTTTGACGGTTTCGGCTGGATTAAATTGTCGATTTGCATTAGTTCGCTACGTCATACACTCACGCACAAATCAGTTATTGACTAGTTGCGCACTTCCCAGTAGATGTCCACTGAATGCACAAGTTCAAAACACGAAACTAATTTGTCATGGGATTGTTATTCTCTATCTTCGCAACGACACGACGTTTATATAGATACCGTATGCACATGTAGAATCTGCATAGTGTTTAGATTCATCAGAAATGCATTGTGTTTTAATATTGAATAAACATGAAATAGTAAATTATATTTTCATTTCCGATTTTCATGTTTTACGAACGTCAATCGATCCTTGAAGATTTATAAATGTTCCAACATAGATCCACAATGGTTTTTGTTCGTTGGATCAAACAGCCGTGTGAAGTCGCTAGAAGTGCTCGTTGTAAAGTCAAATCATGGTGCCCGTGGTGGGGTACGAATGTAGATACAGTGCTCGTGGGTGGTTGGTGATAACCAGAGGCGTCGCCACAAATTTCCTAGGCATTTATACCAATATCATTCGATCATTAATCAATGCAACAAAAAATATAAATAAAAAATTGTTTCATTATCCTCACGTACTCAAGACTCTAAAATACGATTTTATATTAACCAATTTTTGAATATTTCGATTTAGTTTATTGAAAGAATCAAGGGTTCTCAATTTAGTTTCTTAATAACCCGATTTATATTTTAAAGTACTTATTTAATAAATTTTTTAATTGTAATATTGATAGAAAAAAGTATTTGGATTCTTTGTTGATATGGCGGGAAAATATTGCCATTTCAATATATATGTTATTTAAAAAAAAAAGTATTGAGAACCCCCAATTTAAAAGTTCATATTGTGTTCGAAGTTTGGTTGGCGGTACGCCTCGGGTTGGTAGCATTTACCCGCTATGAGGTGAAATCGTATCGACCGCAAGGGAAGTTCGCACGGAGTGACGGGCACGCGCGACACATGTACAGTCAATTCTCGGAGAGGGGGAGATGTAGAAGACAACGTTCGAAGGGCACCTACCATTTTCATTTTCTTATTTTCTTTTTTCGGGATATAAAATTGGCTCGGTGAAAAATTATCTATATCTTTAGCCTGTTCTCTCCTAAGATACTTACATTTGTGCATCCAATATCTGGTCCATTTCGATCGCACATTAAATTGTACATATTCATTTAAGAAAGAATCTGAGACATCCAAAAACATTTCTCTTTATAATATCCTGTTTCTTCTCTTTCGAAATTTTTGTTCAACCGGACAAATTTTACACGTGAAAAAGGAAGTGTTGGTTAAACGATTTCTTTAAATTTGCGGGAGGAGCAGTCTGTTTGATTCTTTCTTTAAAATTGGGTCGTTCCAGTGGATATTGTACAGGGATCTGGGTCACACCGTGTAATCACTTTACCATTGTTCGTTTTATTAACACACTGGTATCGCAGGACCGTGATACTCGGATTTGTCGGGTTGCTGATCCCAGTCGCCGCGGTATCCATTACCATTGGTCGATCCTACTGACGTCATCGTAAAAGGTCCAATAGGACGATGTCAGTGCGTATATAACTTGCAAAGCGCTGGCTCGTCGCGCTCGATGTACGAATTTCATGTCATCGGAGGATAATAGCAACGTCCAATAATTACTTCTATGTGCACTAAGAATTTAGATCAGTTCAATGTATCTAGATAAAATTAATGATGTTGATGTTTTTCCGGCCGTATTCTATAGATTTTCTTGAGAATATCGGACTTGCATAAGTTTTATACTTTTTGTATGGTTTTTACTATTCCTTTTAATTCAACCGGAGAAGTATAGGATGATCGTTTACAAGGTATAGCGATTGATTTACTCCAAAGTTGATCATTCCCGTATAGAATGTAACACCTCATCTAAAGTTACAGCGGTTTACTGAAAGCCGCCAAAGAAATACCGAGTACCTAAAATCGGTTGTTAATCAATTAGGGAGCCATTCATGTCACGTTATTATGTCAAACGAAATTTTGTTTTGAGGTTATATAGCACTAAACCTTAAAAAGATAACTTAGTTTTGTCTAGTTTTACTGGTAGAGCTAGAGTAACGCGTTAAGGAGCTGAGATGCTTCCGAAACATATTTTCTAATTCGATCAAAACGGCCGCGTGCTTACTCATTTAAATATAGAATGACCCGAGATTCTTTAGAAACAACTTTGATCGAAAATCAAGCGAATGTACGACAAGTGGCTATTTCGCAAGATTTATGCTGCAAAGAACCAATGCATTTCTTTGCGGTGACGTCAGAGCGTATTAATGGTGCTAGTGGTTACTATGGGCACGACGTATCCGCGATGCGCGGAACAACGTGTATCGCACTTAAGTTTACCGAGGAAATGTAGAATTTTATGCGCAGCTGAAGTCGAAGTGTAGAATCAACCTAACATCTGATGAATATGTCTCATAAATTGGAATATCGATCTCAACTCTACGCACCAAATTTAAGATATTTTTCGTTAACGCTCACATCTTTAAATGCTATTTAATGAAATTAATTATAATAAATCGTTATCATATAAACATACATATTGAAGAATACACTAATGTTCTGTTTTTGTGCATGGAAATCTCTGCTTTTACGTGAGAGGATTGTGTAGTTCATAATTAAAAGATATGGTCTAAAAGGAATACTATTAAAGAAACAAACCTGAAAGAGTATACACAGGTCATGGTTTCGAAATGCAACGAAATGTAATAAAATTTATTCTCGCATAGTGAGGGTGCAGGCGCATACGAGAGATATGCGTGCGCGTGCGCGCTTATACTTCTTGGTAACCTTGGGTGTAATAGCGAAGGTGCACAATGCTGGATCTTCGTTTCTCATTGCCCTGTTCTTCCGAAACACCCACATACACCAGTTGTATTTTGCTCTGATATTACGAGTAATCAACATTCTAGTAACATTTTATTCAATCATATTTTTTAAATAAAACAACTTTTATTGGTTGATATCGTTTCGAGCTGATTATATTTATTCTCACGTGATCCATACCGTAAGATTTTTGTTTTCGATACGGGCGCGTTGAACCCATAGGCTTCCAATCTTGGCTACTAAACATTGGTTATTGAGGGAGTGGGGTGTCTTTCCATCATTACCGCGGTTTGGTCTTCACTGTACGGTCGCATTCCTAAGTGATTAATCCACGGAACCGCAGCGCGAAGCTGTTCGCTACCTGCGAATAGAATAAAATTGTCTTCAACAGATCTCTCCTGGTTGTAGGATATTTACGGTGCATTTGCGTTGCATTTTGAACAGTCTTCTTCTGTCCATATTATCTTTCCAGAATCTTCTATTCCTCTCATTTCAATTCTTAATGCAATCGTTTTCGGTTTACTGTTCGATTTACTGCCGCTATTTTTGTCTTTGTCTAAATTTTAATCGTTTAATTACTATTGGCGCGTGAAGATAATTTGGGTGATCAAACTGTGCGTTGACGCCTATAAGTGGACTTTCTATGTATAGGGCTATGCAATAGAACTAAGATTTCCGCACGTAGTACACGAAAGAAATGCGAGCTACTGCACTCAACGAGTTAAACGGTCAGTGAGGAATGTAGGTTTGTTCCTAGTTACGTATGGCTATTTAGTGCAAGCAGGTTTCGTGGAAACGTAAGCCATCTTTGAATAGTTCGCCGAACAACCGCGTTAGTACCGTAGCGTTGCATATCGACCGTCGCGAAAGTACGAAAAGGGATTGCAAAACTGCGCCACACATGTGCACACTTTCAGCCTCGTGACGCTCCCATTCATTTGCATGCCCGATCGAGTGGGAGAGACACGAAACTTTCGCTGCTCGGAATGGAGTGGTTGTTCTTCGCGCGACAACCATCTTCACGAGTGCCGTTTAAATCCTCCGTTGTTCCCTGGCCCTTGTGTACCATCGTTTACGAGAAAATGCGAGCACTTCGTACCCCTTGAAATGCGTTATCAACGAAAACCCTTAATTTTTCAAAAACGTACATTATCAAAACTTTCTTCCATTATTTGCATTTTTAAAGTTCCATAGTATTCAGGTTTTTATGCAAGAGAAATCACGCATGGACAGCATAGAGAAAGACATCTTGAGAAAACTGGTTAGGATAGAAGAGATTTTATCCTGGAAACATATTCTATTGCGAAAGAAAAGCTTTCGCACAGTAGCATCGGTCTATTCAGTACACAGCATTGTTTCGTATCTCGGTTTACTTCCACCAGCGTTTCTCGTTTACTCCTCTTCCCGCCTTCTCTCGGCGCCCTGCATCTACCGTCCTCCTCCTTCCCCCCCTTCTCAGATCCACCACAAGCGTAGCGAAGACTGCGCAAAAGTGAGGAGAGGACAGCAAGATACCGGTTATTGGCGGGGACTGGCATATTTCACTGAGTGTCCGGCAATCAGGCCTTTGTATACGGCTTTACTGCATGTTATACACATTCGCGTTCTCCCTTGTGCTTAGAGCGGCACTGCGATGAGAGGCAAGAGTGAGAGGGGGCAACAGTGTTTCTTCGATGAGAGCGAGAAAAAGAGAGGCCGAACGTTTGTTCAATGGCGTAGAACTAGTCGTAGGTATGGTTAATGCTAACCACAAGAGATGGCGTATTGATATTCAAGTTGTGATTTAACTTTGCTTTTCTCTCGTGAGACCATATCCCTAGGTACTAATAAATGATGGAGAGATGTTATTGACTTGATAGCGAAAAGAATTATACTTTTTCATCATGTAGCCTGTGTAATATCAAATGCATGGGAAGTAACAATTTACATCATCGCTCAGAAAATATTATTTAAGCATGCGAGCTAGAAATCGATGAGGACGCGTGAGGTTCTCTTTGCCCGTGTTTTTATTACTCATATCCATCGAAATTAATATTTATACAATGGAGTATGAATGTAGTAGCTGTAATAATAGGGTTAGTTAATACGATTTATGGTGGATGATCTCAGAATATTCACAAATTCTCTAGATCAGTGATTAAAACCTTCCTACCACTCTGATGTTATTCCTCTTTCCACTTCATCTGCTTCACAATGGTCAATTCTAGTAATGAAAACGGGACTTCAGAATATTCTGCTACCACTAAAGACAAGATATTCTATAAAATCAAGATTTATATGCCTCTAGAGTTGGAAAACTCGAAATTTCGAAGTAAATTCGAATTAAAAATTAGGTCGGTTGTAGTACTAGTTAGTCGCATCTGCGCTTAGGATCGGGTTTGGTTACGTGACAGTAGAATGCGCATTTAAACTGCGCACAGGCTTGTTAGTAAGAGCAACACCGTTTTCCTGCAACGAGTGGAGTGGACCGGCAGTGAAGGAAGGGGTCAGCGCGCGGAAGCGTCAAATGATTCGTCGTAGATGCCGTCGACCGACACCGTACTATAATATTCAATAGATAACACCACAAACAAAATAGCAGTATCCCAATCTAGATAATACACAGAAATTCTCGACTTTTGCAATCTCGTATAAAATTTGAAATTTCGAGAACGATGTACAATATGATTTCCATTACTCAGCTAGAGATAAAATTCGAAATAAAAGAATTCCTTTAATGTCTCAGTTGTTAGACTATTATTAAATTGTTTGAGTTTTATTCTCAGTCATACCGTACTTTTGTTACTAATACACCAAATAATAGGAACCCTGAAGCAGAGGATATAAGAAAGGGTGCGGTTAATTGCAATTTTATTATATTCCAGATTTAAACTACTCATTTGCTCATCATCTGTAATTAAAACTCTGATACTAAAATTTAAAAAGAATTAAAGAAATAGAGTTAATCACTTTGGTCTGTGAACGGTTTATATGTAACGTCTAAAAGTCTTAAAAACCATTTCCCGTCGTTACTGTTCTGTTCTACATGATCAAAAAATTGGTTCACTAACTTTTACATATACGACGGTTACAGTGCTGGGTAAAATTTATAAAAAAGTATTTTAAATACTATTTTAAATAATTGCCATTTTACAGTTTAAATAAAATAGTATTTTACACAAGAAGTGAAATGTCATCAAATAAAATACTTTTATTTGAATAGTCTAAAGCATAAAAAATTTTAACTGTGTATTATAAATAGTATTTAAAATATTTCTTAACAGTAGAAATTGACCGAAGAGAAAATTAATATTAGAATGTAAGATCCATAATATTTCCAAACTAAATTTATTTTTTTTAACATAATTACGTCTATTTCCCATTAAAGTCATCGACAAAAAGTAGTAGAGATAACATCTGAGCATAACGAATAAGGAAAACATAAATTAAATTAAATATTTTAGATATATGCTTCAGTGTTTTCAGTATTTATCAAATAAAATACTATTTTAAAAATTATCTTAAAATACTTTATCCCACAAATTAAATATTTTATTTTTTAAACGTTCACGTACAATCTAAAATAAAATAGGCTATTAACTATTTACTATTTGGAATAATATTTTACCCAACACTACGGTTATCATAAAATCGAAACAAAATGACATTCAATATATCCATGAAATGTTTTCTGTTAAATCGTCGCCTGGCTTTTTATCATGTAGAATAGAATGGCGAATAACCTTCGATAGAAACCGTGTAAGATGGAGGAAAAAAGGCGAGTCGGAAATCAGTATTAAACCATAATCGTTCGATAATAATTTTGGTTCGCATCGAATCAATGCAAGGGTCGAGGTACGCCAAGTAGGTCGCCTCAAATCCCATTGCTGCCAACGCGACAAACCAGCTGCAACGCTGCACGCTCGCGCGCTGTTGTATTCCGCCGCGAGTCCGCGCGCGCGGAAGCTCGTTAATTTCGCGAGTAGCGTAGGGGGAGGTCCGCTGCAGACTTCGACTAGGACTGTGTTGCATCGCGACAGCTGCTTCTCTGGAAACAGTCAAACGATTCTTTCACTTCAGAATTCCTCTAAAAATACTAAAACTTTTTTGTTTACCGAGAATGATATCACCTAACTGTGTATATTACATTTTTGCACGTGGGGAATTTTCGACGTATTCTTGCAGAAAAGTGACCTCTGACCTTTCCTTTTCTCTTCGATTCTTCAAATTTCTCGTGCGTAGAATATTCTGAAATTCCTGCCGATATAAGTTTTTTCTAAGCTGAAACAAATCGATCCTATGAATTTATCATCAACTGTCTTAGCAGTAATAGCAAAGTCAGTATTTGATGAAAATGGTGTAGCATCGTAAAAAGACTGAAGTCATAAATTTTATCATTTCGCGTTATTAAAAAACGTTTATCGATGTGAAGCTTCTAGAAAATGTATTGCTTCACAGGGAAATAAATATCAGCTGTCATATTTCACTGTGTGAATATTTTATGAAAATGTTTCGTGAAATATTTATTGGTCAGTTTGCGTATACACAGTTGCTATATTTAACTACATGAGTACAGTTTTGTTTTTGTTATACGCTTTACGTTTAACTTTGCTTTGGCAGTTTCCCTAGTTTCACGCCATCTGAAATAACAAACTACAGCGGTTCTCAGCCGCTTAATAGTAAATGTTGAGTAATCATACTTTTTAACGGGTCATTTTTTAAAAGTTTTGAAATTTTGAAAACGTAAAGTAGAAGAGAAAATTCAAGACAGGAATGTAAAAAATCATTAATACAGTGATTCATTTTCGTAAAAGCTTGAGATAAATTAAATCGAACGGAGTACGCAATCCAGGGTGCATAACCTCGGTTAACAGATGTCTGCGTGGCTACGCGATGAAAGCGGAATCTCTGCCATTGGCGTTTTGACAGAGCCGATAACATCATTACGCTGCAACGTCACGTGACAGTATGGTGCAGTTGTGTAACATACAGATACAGATAGCTTCTTCTAAATCGACCGACGCGACAAATTAGTGAATACGAAAAGGGAAAGGGAGGGATGAGAATTCAATTGAGAGTGAATTCGGCATGATTATCGACGTAGTCGCAGATAGTCGATAACTAACCTACCGACAGAATCGATACCTTTCGCTGATAAAAACAGTTTTCTACTAAACAATAGGAAAAATCAAATTTTCAATGTAAACGTAATTATGTAGATATTGTTCCATAGTTCATTATTAAAATGCATTGCTTTATTTAGCGTGGAAGGAGTAATTGAAGGTAATAAATACTGTATAGGGTAGCATCGAAAATAACAGAAAAGGATACGGTAAATACCGAGTGCATCAATGGTGCAGAATTCAATTGGAAATAGACGTTCGTCAGTTATCAACGGAAGGTCACACCAATCATTAGAAACTACTTCGTTCTTTCCATCAATATTCTGTATCGAATGTTTTGAAGTTATTCCTATTTCGTCGTAGTATCTATTATAGAAGCAGGGCGCAAAGGGCGTAAAACAAGTACATACATTTCTGGTTTAAATAGAGGTGGAAAGGTCAAATGGGTCCTCCATTCTTCTAGCTCTCGATTCCCACACGTACCACAAATGTCAAGTTTGCTTGCTCATCTTATGCTTAGTAATTTTCCTATAACACGTTTTTTGCTTTCGTTAAGTGGTTACATTAGTTCAATTTAATATTACGGATTTTTCAAACTATTAAAAACCTTTCTTTTTTTTCTGAAACAAAATGTTTTGATGCTCATTAAATAATAGTAGTTTTTTCTTGTGTGATACGCTCTTAGTATAAAATGTAGCGTGTCCAAGCTAATGGAAACAAACTATATCTTTAAAATATTTGTAGATAGGAGTAATTGAAGGTCATGTCATAAGCATATGGTAAAATAAAATTGAACATGTCTTGATATTATACATGTAAGGGAGGACACCACCTTGAAGCATTAGAAAATAAGCAACGTTTTTAGGAATTTTTTCAGAGGTGGATAAAACTAGTGGATGACAAAATTTCGTCCTTTTGGGACAATACAAATTAATGTAGGTATCTGTTTTATTTTTCAATTCTTTAAAAGTAAAAAATATTACAAAATGGCGAAGTTACACAGTATTCTCATCGAGTAAAACATCGATTGTTGACCGTGTAATGGAGGATCATTCGAACATTTTTCTATAGTGTTAGTACTGAACGATATCAGCTAATATGTTGTATGAGTTAATTTCGATGCTTTAAGTAGGAGAACCATATTAGTTACCTACATATTAACTTCGAGATTTTTAAAAACTCTTGTTTTAATTTCTCATTTTGTCGAGTAGTAGCAAAGTTTAATTAGGAAACAGTCATGATTCTTTTTTATGCTGCGTTGTTTACGTAGAGTCATGTGAGTCCTTTTACAAAAATAACTTTTATCTTTCCGTCAAGAGCATAGTGTCCAATTAACGCAGTCTCTTTTGAGAATGTCGGGGACAAAAACTTAGGAAACGACCGTACAAACCGTTGACGGTTTTCAGTAGCAGTGGCACATGTCACGAACAATAAGTGCAAAGACAATATGCGTGCATAGGACTAACTGCTCTATTCACACATTCGTTGTGCTCATATCCAAAAATCTGCACAGCCTTTTCCGAAAATTCAATTCAAACCGATGAAACTGTAATTTATAAGTGTAAGAATAAAGATTGTATTAGGTAGTCCAGAAAGTTCTGTCGCTTTTAAGGTTAAAAGATCGCTAATATTATAATAAAACTTTGACAAAGAGAATCATGTATGTAAGACTACATGGGGCATTGAGTATACTTCTAATGAGCGGCCAATGATGCCAACATCAGAGTACAGATGTATATCTCTGTCTCTTCGAGTCACCTTTCTGACGCATGCGCATTACGCTCCAGGGAATATAAAAGAGATGGGGCTGTATACTTCCCATATACTTCCATCCTTCTATCTTGGCTTCAGTCTTATACATATGTATAGTCTTATACATATATGAGGAAAATGCAAGACCTTCAGGACACCGATTTAGTTGAGGCTTTGCACACTGATAAATTTCTTTATTCTGTTGATGAAATTTTTTTTTTTTTTTTTTTTTTTTTATAAATTTAATTATTTATTTGGAGTTCAAAGTTATATCCACCTACTTGGTTATTAGTGACAAAATTGCTTCAATTTTTGGTGCACAGTTGAGTTGAGAATGATACTATATCAGATCGTAAATGTTTATATCTTTTAGGAAATCTATAACTCTTTTACGTGACTATTCGTCCTGTAATACTTCCAGTGAATTAGTAATATTGTGTTGTCTTCTTTTATCTATGTATCTAGTTGGGGCAGATGGTTAAAAGGTATTTCGCAGTCATTTGTACTTTACATAAATTATAGATATTGGGATTAGACTTCGTAATGAGGTACGTGTGGGTTAACTTCGTGTGTCCAATTCTTAGCCTTGTTTTGACTGTTCGATTTTTCCTGTTTAATAAGGCTGCTTGGGCTCTTGTCTGTGACGTTATTGCGGACTTTGTACATGATTGTGGGATTAAATATTTACTATTTTCGTTTCAAGTTTTTTTGATGGCTTTAGTGATACAGTTTTGCAAGTTTTTATAGAAAAGGGGAATATGGTTTGTAATTGCGTTGATGTTTATTGTCTGTTTTGCTACTAGATCAGTCACTTCATTTGTGACGATGCCACCATGTGAAGGGACTCAGGAGTATAGACGACGCTCATCGAAACATGTAGTAGAAGTTAAATAAATATTATTATATATTTTATAAAGTTTTTAGGTGTACTATTAATGTGTTATTTTATTTGTACAGAAACGGTTCTTACCATTGTGTATTAGATCAGAGTTCTGCTCGAGCAACCGAGGTAGACAGACGTGTGTATCTGTGCTCCAGTGGTAAACAAAAACAAGTGCCAGTGCGACAAGTAGTGAACTAAGGCAGTTAACCGCCAACGATCGCTGTCAAACATAAAAGTATTCGAAATGCAGCATTAAATACAGCCAATTAAAATCACAACTAACGGTGAGAAATACTACATAAACAAAGCTACAAATATACTAAACCGAAAACAACTATCTAGTAAAGAACAGGGAAGCTCAACTATAAAAGAGATGGAAATATTGCAAAAGCAAACGGAGTGTAACAACAATAACAAACTATTCTACCAAAATGAAAATCTTATAGCTTACAAAAAGCGTAAAATAATCCCAAGTACAAGCATTAAACAAATTTTCGATACAGGAACACAACAGTGGCTACAAGACATCCCACTCCGAAATTCTTTCAGCTCGCTGACAGAAGAAGTAGATATGGACAAAAAAAAAATCACAACACATACTGTTAAACCACCACCTATCTACATAGACGTCCAAATAATAGACCCTCTTATTGAACTATTAAACAACACTGCCGGAACAGAAAACTACAGCATAAAACAGTTAAAACTGGAATGAGTCAAAGTACGAACAAATACTCCAGAAATCTTCTGAAAGGTAACACAAGCATTAAAAGAGAAAAACGCTGAGTATCATACATATCAGCTCAAAACAGAAAAGAGTTACAAAGTAGTAATTAGAGGATTACACCTAAGAACAAACACCAGAAATATATGTGAAGAGCTAACAAATATGGGGCACCAAGTAAGAGCTATAAATAATATAACCAAATACGACACAAAACAGCCTTTGCTACTATTCCAAATAGAACTCGAACCCAACACCAATAACAAAGAAATCTTCAGTATTAAAAAAATCCTAAACACCATAGTAACAATTGAGTTACCTCGATATAAAAAGGACTTACCACAATGCATACGGTGTCAACAATATGGACACACAAAAAATTACTGCAATAGAATTCCGGCGAGTGTTAAATGTGCAAAAAGCCATTTAACAACAAACTGCCCATACACAGGAAAAATAGATAAAGTAAAGTGTTATAACTGCAATGGTAATCACCCAGCTAGCTACAAAGGTTGTGAAGTCAGTTGCACCGTAAACTGTTTCCATCGCTACGTAGCAGAACATACAACAATTACCACGCTCAACAAAATATGACAGAATCAGATCTAACATCAAACGCAAAATACGCATCGAACACTAATTATAGAAATACCAACATTTTGGATAGCTGAAGTTATGCACAAGTAACTAACCGATTGTCACCCTCAAACACTCAAAACCAAAACAGCAACGATAACGACGCTACAGAAATCAAAGAACTCCTTAAGGAATCCATTAAAAACAATGAAGTGCTAACAAAAATGATAATTGAGCAAAACGCAGTACTTAGACGACAAACACAACAAATTATAGCCATGTTACAACTACTTACGAATACGTTAACTAAAAAATAGAAATGGACATGCTGAAAATAGAAGCTTGGAACTCCAATGGTCTACAACAACGGGCCCACGAAACTAAAACATTTCTGTATAACAACAATATTGATATATTACTTGTTTCAGAAACACACTTTACTTCAAAAAGCTATATGAAAATACCATATTATTCGATCTATGATACCAAACACGCATCAGGAAAAGCACATGGACGAACCGCAGTGATAATAAGAAATGATATTAAACACCACTTACCTAGCCAAATTTGTCAGGAACACGTTCAAACATCCACCATTACAATACAAACTAATAGCAATTATTTCCACATATCAGCTGTTTATGCACCACCGCGACACAAAATGACACTACAAAAATGGGAAGAGTACTTTCAATCCTTAAGTGATGAATATATTGCAGCGGGAGACTTTAATGCAAAGCACGCGCTATAGGGCTCAAGAATTAATACACCTCGAGGTAGAACACTAGAAAAACATATCAAAACTAGTAATCTCAATATATTATCCACAGGAAGACTAACATACTGGCCGACAGATCTAAATAAAACTCCTGATGCGCTTGGTTTTGCAGTCATAAAAGGACTAGCACAAATAAATTAAAAATAACACCCAGTCTTGAGCTTAGCTCCGATCATACACCGATAATAATAGACTACACAAGCAAACCAACACTTTATAGCAATCCAGAGTCGCTTTGCAATAAATCCACCAAATGGCAAACATTTAAAGAACTAATTGAGAACAAAATCAACTGCAATATTCCGCTGAAAACACCCGAGAACATTGAACAGGCAGCAATAACATTGACAGAAATTATTCAAGAAGCAGCATGGGCAACTACTACTTACGAACCAACTGACAGGCAAACAAAAATAATTCCACCAAACATCCTTGATAAAATCAGAGAAAAAAGGAAAACGAAAGCAAAATGGCAAAAGCATAAAATACATGAAGACAAAAAGCATCTAAACAAACTTACAAAAGAAATAAAAAGTAAAATAAAAGAACATAATAATACCGAATTCTCAAAATTCATAGATTCACTCTCTTGCGCACGAGAATGCCAACTATTCCCTATGGAAAGCCACGAACAAAATAAAGAAGTCAATAAAACCAGTTCCAGCAATTAGAAAAGCAGACAATACACATGGTCCAGAAGCAGCGAAGAGCAAGCTGAAGAATTTCCAACCACCTCAGTAATACATTTACTCCGCATAATATTAACAACAGTAGCTCAAATTGTCATACAGACGTAGATGCACAAAACATTAGCACCTCAACGAACGAGCACTACATCATACCTAGTACAACCGTTCAAGAAGTTAAAAACATAATCAAGAAAACAAAAAACAATAAATCACCAGGAATTAACTTAATCAATGGTAAAATCTTGAGAAACCTCTCCCCAAAAGCAATACGATTAATGACAATAATATTCAATGCAATTTTAAGAATTCAATATTTCTCTGCTCTATGGAAACTCGCACAGATCATAATGGTACCTAAACCAGGCAAAGATCCACGTAAAACTGCATCTTACAGGCCAATATCACTACTTACTGTATTTTCGAAAATACTAGAGAAAATAATATACGACCGTCTAAAACCAATAATAGAGAAAGAAAAATTAATGCCAGACCACCAGTTTGGATTTAGAAACAAATACTCCACAATAGAGCAACTGCACAGGCTTATCGACGAAATTTTACTCGCAATAGAAAAGAATTAATACTGTACAGCCCTCTTTATGGACATGGAGAAAGCATTTGACAAAGTGAATCATGAAAGTCTCCTACAAACAATTAAAAAACATTTCCCGAAACAAATCTACTACCTACTCAAACCAATAGAACCTTTGTAGTAAAAATAAGCACATATTCTGAAATTAAAGACATCAAGGCAGGGGTAACGCAAGGAAGCGTCTTAGGGCCAATATTATATACACCATACAAGGCCAACATACCAACAGCTACTAACAGTAAAATACTGACATTCGTGGACGACACGGCTGTACTAGTCACGCATTCTAATCCAGAAACAGCAGTCACATTACTACAAGAGTATGTCACTAAAATAGAAAAATAGCTGCAAGATAAACAAATAAAAGCAAACTCCAGTAAATGCAGTCATATCACATTTACACTACGGAAATGGAAACCACAAAATATTCAACTGAATGGCACTCACATACCACAAACAAAACAAGTAAAATACTTAGGACTCCACTTAGACACACAAATTACTTGGAAGCATCATATTAAATCAATAGTAGACAACATACGGATAAAAAGAAGACAGATGTACTGATTAACTAGTCGAAATTCTAAACTCAGCGTAGAAAATAAACTAAAAATTTACAAAACGATTATAAAACCAATTTGGACATACGGAATACCGCTATGGGAGATAGCAGCAATGAGCAACATAAATAAACTAGGATTGCTACAATCAAAAATACTCAGAACAATTGTTAACGCTCCATGGTACGTTAGAAACGAGGATTTACGCAAAGACCTAAAAATATCAATGGTCAAGGAAGAAATTAGCAGACATGCAAAAAGATACAAAGAAAGAATTGCAATACATCCAAACCAGCTGGCTGCAGAAGCGTACAAAACCCATATCAAAAGAAGGCTAAGAAGAAAACATCCCACCAATCTCGTTAAAGAAATGTAATAGACAAATTGTAAGATGGTATTCCGCTGGGGGTAGCCATCCACTTGCTATGTAGTAATAAAATGATAGAAAAATTTACCAAATGTCCAACTGGACAAATTGTAAAGCACAATGCATATAAATAAACAAAAAAATAAATAAATAAGAAGTATTAAATGCTGTTTGTCATAAAAACAGTGAAAGTAGAAAAGATGTAGCACATCGAATGAATACATATATAAATGCAAAATTTATTATATACGAGAACAATATTTATTATAGAAATAGAGGAAACATAGCATTAAAAAGTGCATTTTCTAGTTACAAATGTAAGTTCTCGTAAATTTATTCGTTGTGCCGAATATTCTTTTGTATTATATTTCCACTATTTGTATGGCAAAAATCATTATTATATGTACATCATGATAAGTCTAGTTTTTGTACACTTATTGAGTGTGCTATATGTTTTTCCATATTATACTTTCACTATTTTTATGATAAATAGCGTTTTGATATATAATGATAGGTATTGGTTTTGTAAAAATAAAATAAATCCTTAATAGTATACAAAGATATATTTATAAAATTTGTAATATTTATTTAACTTTTATTACACGTTTTAACGAGTGCTGTCTAACTATTTTACACACATAAATTGGAGGGGGGGTAGAAAAAATAAATTACATCTGCGTAGGAATGGAACCTGGCGTAATAGTTTAGCGCTCTACCATTGGGCTACAATGATGTTTGATGCCACCTTCCATTCAACTACAGTCTACGTAGTATTACAACTTCAATCATGAATATCTTGAAAAATATGGAGTATCTGAATATATAATAGGTATTTTCGTAGACAGAATAATGAAATTTATCAGTGTGCAAAGTCTCAATTAAATCGATGTCCCGAAGGTCTTGCATTCTCCTTTTGAGAATAAGCGGACTTAGTGTAACTTTCAGAGTAACATAACTTTCTTGTTTATCTGATATTTTACGCTGGAAATTACATGATATTTTACGATCGTATTTAGAATTATCACACGAGACATAAGAGTCACGTTTAACAAAGTGATGTCATTATACTGTAGTATGTACTTTTTGCTTGCGGCTTATCGTTATTGTCTCAAGACATTTACATTCTCCATTTCCTTTGCAAGACTCGTCTACGAATTTAAAAATATGAAGTGAAAAATGTTTAAATATTTTTACATTGCAAATGAATGACGGATTTGTTCGCTGGGTTAATTTGAAGTTTATTATATATTTTTACTGAGAAATGAAGACTGTTTTTGCGACTATATTATATTATTTTATTGATTTCGTAATTGATGTTTGATTTTCAAGAATAACAGAACAAGACTTGATCAAACAAAAAAATATTTAGTAGAGGAAAAGATGGTAATATGGAACCCCAGTTTGTTCCTTCACGATTTTTCACAAACTAATGCATTCAATGGTTTAAATTTCGTTTTAATTTAATTCTCATATATTTCTCTCTTATATTTAAGAATGTTAAACAGAAAAAAAACTTTTACTTAGGAAATTTTAACTTAATTTGGTAAATTGTACTTTTCCACTCAAGTGTTTTTGTGCGGGTAATATAGAACCCCGGTTTTCTTGATTGAAAGACATAAACATATTGACATATTATTGTTTACAATTTTTTATATGTTCTTGAGTACAGAAAACAGTTTGACTGCTTTATTTAGATCCATTTCCTTTGTTTTGATTGTTGCATGGCGCGAATCGTATAATTTGTACCCCATGATCTTTTACGTTTTATTGGAGGTAATAATAAAATGCTTTGAGGCATATTCAAATATATCTAAGAAATTTAAAAAAATCGTTTATTCAACTAATGTGAACTAGATGTTAATGAAACGGGGTTCTATATGTAGGGTTCCATTTTAGCAGCAAGCTAAGGTTTTAAATTTTTATACATATTCATAAATAATCGAAAAATTTAATGTAACCTTTTGTTACAACAAGTAAATGGGTAAACCTTCAAACTGTCGTAAACACGCCGCAACAATTGCCAATAGTTCAAGAAATAAAAAGAAACTGATGTATAAAGAATTAGTAAAAAACTTTTCAAAATCACAAAAGTACTATAATTGGTGTACGAAAATAAAAATGATTTAAATTCATTCGCTTTTGTTTTCATATCATTGTTTTCTGTCTACTATAAACATATTCCATTCTTATGATATAAGTGCTAGTGTAATATGCTATCGTGCATAAGTATTTGGACGCTTCCACGTTATTGAAATATGTATGTAAAATGCTCCAAGTAAAATTCTATAATAAAGTTTTGGCTACAAATCTTGTCTCAGACGATTATATAAGGTTTCCAAATTCCGATACGAATAACATTTAATTTCAGTTAGCATGAATAAGAAAATGTAGATATTTTATACGTGTCCAATAATGTGAAACTGTTCAAATACTTCTGCACGGTAGTGTATTTTATTGAAGCTTTCCCTATTACTGTAAGTTCCATATTACTATCATTTCCTCTATGAAAAATAATTTTTGTTAGCAAATGGAGTTTTTTAAATTGAAATAAAGTAAAATGTATCCTAGACAGTAGATCATTACATATAAATATATAATTTATTAACGCGATGATTAAAAAGATCTTACTTTAGAAAGAATGCTTCAATATGCAGTACTATACATTTTCCGATCTAAGTAGATATAAGGAAACGTTTATAACTGTTGTTTATCAGTATTTGCGCGATATTCAGCTTATACTACATTTTTATAATCTCATATCTGCTGGTTTTAAAATATTATAAGTACATATTGTGGCTATAAAATATTTATATTAATTCCTTAAGCAGGGATATAAATTTTTGCAAACATAAAAATAGCGTTATTAAAATAATTTTTTTATACGTGATTCTAATTTATAATAAGAAATTCTTCAGTCGTCATGAGTAGTTTAATCTAATCGAGATTTCATCTAAATAAAAATTCATTCATCGTTTGCCGCAATGGGTAGATTTTTCTGCTTGAAAAGATAATTCAAGCACAGCAAGATAATACGAAATGAATGTTATCAATGGATATTAATAGAATATTTTAATAATTTATTAATAGTAATATAATTGAATGTAGACATCTTTATAATAAAAAGTATTTTTATCAGTAAGTTTTGCATTAAAAACTTGAATAACCAGTTTATACGACCGTAACTGGTCATTAGCATGAGACTCAAAGAAACACACTCCTGATGGCTAATTTAATGTAATGATTATATATGTGGAAAATTTAAGTGTGCAAAAAATCACAGACACATAATATGCAGAAATTTATGTACAAAATATTAATCAAACTACATTATACAACAGTAATACGATCCATGCTGATAAATGATGGGAAAAGTATAACACAAGTTTCTTAGGTATCCGTATATACAAACGTAGCAGACCTTTGTTCTCTATCTATATTAATTAATGAACATGTCAAGTGCCCATTTCTGCTAGGTACTATACTTGTTTATTTGTATTATCCAAAATAAGGTTATCTTTTTCTAATTTCAATAAATAAAACCAAAGATGGAATTCGTGACCCCCTCATAATTAATGTTTGAATAACATATTTATATTTCTTCCATGGTTCCAAATTTGTGTCCAGGAGTCATACGAATAAAACAATCTCTCAACTTGAAAGCGCAAAATTATAATTATAAACGATTCCGACCTTCATCTGTTAGCAGTGCATTATTATAATTTGTTTTATTTGTAAATACCAGGCGCTAACCTGTTAATAATGATAATGACGGTAATAATAATAATAATAAAAAGATAAAATGAAAAGAGATATCAAAAGTAAAATTCACGGTATAGTTCTTAGTAGCAAAAACAAATTTTTACTATTTTTACAATATATTAACAGGACATATAAAAGCTTGAATTTCCATAAATATTCGCAGGCTAGTAATTATTGTCTAAAATACTTGGAATAAAATGTTCTTCTATAATTGGCCTTAGCTAGGTTATAGCTTGAGTTTCATAACTCGCGCTACCGGGACAGGCTATTGCTACCATGTATTTTTACATCCGGTTGTTTACATCGACAACTAGAACCCGCTGGAGGAAATTGATAATACTAATTTATTAGGAGTGCTGGACGCTCGAGGAGGTCATGACGCGCACACTGAACACGCTTGCCACAAGATCAGCTCACACGTGCAAGCACTGTGCAAGTTAATCAAACACCTTCGTGTGACATTTCCTAAAAGAGGACCAAGAATAACAGTTATTCTAAAAACATTTATGGAAAAAATGATTAATAAAAAGTTCTTTTTAATTTGTTTATTTATTGTCGCATCAGCTTAACAGCCATTAGTGATCACATTATGAATACATATCAATGGCTTAATGCACAAAAATTGTATATTCACTTTTGGTCAAGTTTGAGTTTTTATAACATAAAATCTATTTATAATATCAAATCTCGAACTTGATCAAAAGTGAATATACAACGTTTGTGTATTAAGTTATCGATATGTAGAATGTGATATGAATACTTATATGAAAAAGTTTTACAAACAGTACTATAATACTATTTGTACTTGGAAGAGGGTAAGTCAGAATAAAGCACGTTGAGAAGTCACAAAACAAACTTTTACTTTATTCTAACGAGATCCAAAACGCAAAGACGGGACGTATACAGTAGATGATTAGGATCTAATCGCTCCGCGATCGATCCGTTCAATTCGGCAGCGTGGGGCCGATAGGCAATGCGTCGATCACCGGCGATAAGGACGAGACGCGAGGTTACCGACCGGTGCCGAAACAATACAATTTGAATAGAGGTAGAGGTATTACATACAATGCATTACTTAAACTAATACTGTTAAATTGGAACATAATTACTGCGTCTTTTTCTACGTCGGTACTGTTATTGAAGGCGGTAGGGTAGTCACGTGACTTTTCGAGATTGACATGTCGATATCCACTGTTACAGTTTTCGTTACAGGAACAGTATTATCGACAGACACGTAGCTGTCTAATAAAGGTGAGATGGAAACACTCTATGATTCCGAATTGACAACACGCTTAGAAAATTTCTTCCTCTACTACACGTATTACTACACGAGTCGCGTGTACGTAAGCTCGGTGCTTCGATAGCTGCGAAAAGTCGAGAAAGAAGACAAATGTAATCCATACTCTCTCGCTCTTGAAATGCTGAGATTCAATTGTTCAAGTTACCTGCAAGCAACACGAGCTATGCACGATCGTTTCAATTGTTCAAATATTTTCAATTTTCGATTCATTACAAGGGGACCAGTAATAAATCTAGTCTCTAAGAAACTAAATAAATAAATGATACAGAATATATATTGTTTTATTTTTATGTAAAATTAAATACACATAAAATAAAGAATATTTGGATCAAATATTTGAACAGATATCTGTTTCACATTTATCGCGATAATAATGTAGCTGTACTATCCACACTCTAGGTGTTACTATTTAACAGTAACTCAGTAAGGTTTTGTCCGATTTGCTTGAAATTTTTGATAGTTGTTGCTAATACTATTCTAGTTAAATAATACATGTTTATCTTTGAGGACCCTGTCTTTACGGGTCTCGAGGCGATTGACCGTGCGTAAATCCACTACTGATGAAACCCCTAGAGAGTTTTGTGAAACTTTGAGGAATATTTCCAGGAATGTTGATGTTTTGTGAAATATCTCTATGCGTATTTGAATAATTAAAACAAGTCTATGTACATATCTCTGGAAAGTATTAATAACATTCTCAATAAAGACTGTGGGTAGCTGTGGATGATGATTTCTTTCTAAGTGACAGATCCTGTGTTCAGTAGTCAGTATGGAAAGAACATTTTGTCTTTTTGAAATATTTAAATTGCATGTGATATTATTTCATAAATACTAGAACTGTTTTAATACATATTTTCATTCATACGTATTTAAAAAACATATTTGAGTTTTTCTCTAAAATAAGAACATACATGTGTATGTAGATTTCACAGAGAATTAAAATAACGCGTCGAACATTGCAGCCAGCCGTGTTGTATCCAATCCATACAACACACACGACATTTGGAAAAACAAATGCAGTAAATCACATACACACGGAAACATTGCGTGGTGCGTGTTTTGATGCTGCGTCTGTAATGAAAATTTCTCAATAAAATAAAGAAAAAGTGGAAAAGAGTTCAACTATATGTATGTGTTAAATATGTATTTATGAATGAAAATTTGTATAAAAGAATTATAATGTTTGTAAAATACTGTCATAGACAATTTAAATATTTAAAAAAGAAAAAGAAAAAGTTCTTTCTATACTGGGTATTGAACCTGGGACGTATCACTTACAATAAAATTACCATTCGCAATTACCTAATCGCTTCTTTTCAGTACAGTGTTAACTTCTTAAGATATAGGAAGTGTCAAGGTGTGTGGTACAGCTGAGGAGAAGAGGATGATTGGGTGAAACTAAAAGCAAAGAATATAATCTTTTTATAAGATATTTAGTTCTCGAGAAAATTGAATTTAAAGATTTGTCTGATATATCTGTATTTGACTATCTCCGGGCTTCGTACATACGGGGTGTTTCTAAATTCGTGAGAAAACTCGGAGATGTAGGTAGAAGACAAGAAAATGAACCGAAAACTTCGTATGCAATATTCTCGGAAACACTTAGTTTGTTAGTTATACATGGTTTTATATTTCGTAAAATACCGATGTAACAGTGGCTTGTCCCCTTTAAGGTCAGTGTCCGGGCTTTACGAGGCCTCGAGCTTTTAAAGGACTAGGTTTAAGCTATCCCTTTATGAGAAAGCAAAATTTTCGTCTTTCTAAAAATGCCAAAGCAACCCCTAAATTGTAGATAAATATCAATAGTATTTTGAATTAGAAAGTATGCTTTCCCATTCGATGAAGTATCTCTCGACACGCGTTGCGAGTCGCCAGAGGCTCACTTGGGCCCAGAGATACCTAGTCCTTTAAAAGCTCGAGGCCTGGTCGAAGCCTGGACACTGATCTTAAAGGGGATGAGTCACTGTTACATCGCTATTCTATGAAATAAAAAACCGCGTATAAGTAACAAACTAAGCATTTCCGAGAATATTACATAGGAAGTTTTCGATTTATTTTCTTGTCTTCTACCTACATCTCTGAGTTTTCCCACGAATTTAGAAACACCCTGTATATGAAAAATATATGATCATATATCCATATATCATATATATACAGGGTGTAACAAAAATGTCGCAGTTCCTTAACAGGGGTGATTTAGGGGGTGATTTGAAACAACTTTTTCCTTAGCGAAAATGTAAGATGAGGCTTCGTTAACGAGTTATTAACGAAAAACACCGGCCAATGAGAGCGCGAGTTTGCCGCCCGAGCGACCGCGGTAGCGTTGGGTACGCGCGCTAGATGCTACAGTTGTACTCCGAACAAGAAAGTCGTCATACATCGAAGAAAATAGCATTAGTATGAAAACTGAAAGCGACATAATAAATAACACCGAGTCCTTTTTTTGTTTATCACTTGAAGTGAATAATTACTTAAAATCGAGGAAAACTACGTGCAACGTAAAAATACGAATATGTAAATCTCTTATTCGCATAACGTATAAACGAAAAAGCAATACAACGAAAAATAAAGGAAGAAGAGAACAAACTTCACCTGTAGTTTGTAAACCTGTGTCACTGGGTGACTGTACCGATCCTGGTCATCGACTGTCGAAATGGTTTATGCTAGGGCACGCGTTTAGGTAATTTATGGCTTTATTGCTTTGGTTTCGAAGGAGACATGATCTCGGAGTGTCCGAACAAAGAAGGTCTGAGGTGCTTAAACTACGTGGGGGGTACAAGGAGCTTCTTTGGAAAAATTCTACCCTGCCATAAACCACTCCAGAGGTCGATGACCAGTATCGGTACAGTGACCCAGTGACACAGATTTACAAACTACAGATGAATTGCATTTAATTCATTAATGATTATTATTTTTTAAATCTAACGCAGACTACTTTCAACGTTTCTATCTTCAACGTTAATTCTCCAATTCTCCGTTCATTTCTTTTGTTGCATTGCTTTTTCGTTTATACGTTATGCAAATATTTTCACACTAATGCTATTTCCTTCGACGCATGCCGACTTTCTTGTTCGGAGTACAACCGTAGCGCCCAGCGCGTACCCAACGCTACCGCAGTCGCTCGAACCGCAAACTCGCGCTCTCATTGGCCGGTGTTTTTCATTAATAACTCGTTAACGAAGCCTCATCTTACATTTTCGCTAAGGAAAAAGTTGTTTCAAATCACCCCCTGAATCACCCCTTTTAAGGAACTGCGACATTTTTGTTACACCCTGTATATGCCTTCCCGGTTGTCTCATACATCCTGCTACAGCCTGTGTATAGATTTGTTTTAATTGTTACTAAGAAATACGTATTAGCACGAGATATTTCTAGATTTATCACTCAGAATTTCATCCAACTTTCTAAGGATCACACCGAAGAGCCTCCAAATTGTAAATTGAAAATTAAAAATGAAAAATATTTAGACAGTCAAAAAGATCACGCGTGGTTTGTGCACTTGTCCACAACTTGGACATCGTTTGAGTTTCAAGAACAAGAGAGTAAGCTTCACTTTACATTTACTTTCTCTCTTGACTTTCCGAAGCTGTTTGAAATGGTCCGAAACGCCGAGCTTACGTAGACGTAGTTGGTCCGATAGTGAGTATAATGGAGAGGAAAATTTTGATTAACGCACGTCGTCAATTTAGGTATCACAGATTCCTATTCCACATCGGCAACTTTTCTAATTAGGTATCGCCTGATTTGCACAAGCCTAATTAAATTTGTCACTTATTTTACTCTGTTTTATCGATAACCCAGCACAAAGCAATGCTGGGACATGGGTTTGCGGGAGCTAACTTTTCGTCCTTATATGAGAAGATTTTGAACTGAGAAAGAGTTCATTCGAAAGAAGAAAGTTCAGTGGACCGCACTCTGGTCATGATTCATCGAGATTCTGCTGATATTTCACAGCCGTGGAATCCAAGTAGTTCTATCTAATTTAGAGAGTGTTCTGAATGAAATCTTTTTTTTTTCTTTTTTTTTTTTCTCTCCATAAGGATGAAAAGTTAATTGCCGTAAATCTATATTTTTCCCAAATTTTGTCGGTAATGTCACCTCTCTGTCATATCCGAGTCTACTCCCTTAATTTCTATACGCGAAAATAAGTCAAATAGGTAGAATAATTTTCAGTCATAACATTGACGATGACTATTGCGAGCAACCGAAATAAGTTTTCCTCATCGATAATTGTTATAATCAACTGAAATGAATTTCATTGATAATTATTTCGTTATATTTCTGTTATAAGCGACTGAAACGAATTTCGTGTATACTGTGCATTTTGTAACTTTTTACATATTTAAATTTTCTTTAAATACATAAAAATCCGTAGTCTAGCTCTGACAGTGTTAAGGATCCCAGTTTTTATCTGAAATCCGTTGTAACGACCGCAGTACAGTCTCAACACACTCCTTACAATTTCCGCTTCCTATTGAACACAATTGGATATCTATGCTGAAGTTCATCGATCAGACAAAATTCTTAAATTTATCTTATATTTTATTTCAAGTAAAAACAGGTTGTTATTCATGGGATCACTAAAACTGCGTAGCTAAGGAGAAAGTTATACAGTATCTGCGGGCAGAAATCTCGCTTGCGAATCATTTCCGTCTTTTCCACTTCGATTTCACTTGTAACAAGGCTAATGTGAGCAAGCCAGAAAGAAATTTATACGAAACATTTCCTAATACCGGAAATATGTTGGATTATATTAGTCATTTAAAGTCGAGTAGCGATTACCATGTAATTTATTAATTAGCTGGTATCATGAACCAATCATGTTGCTAGAATCGCGCTTGTGTTAGAATGCACCATTGTTTTCGCCAATTATACGTAAACCTGTCTCATAGTTTTTACTTTTTCGATTATTATTGTGATGACTTTGTGATGTTGATCCCACCAAAACCGTTTTTTTTTATTTTTCGACATTTTCTCAAGAGTCTCAAAATACAAAAAAAAAAAAAAAAAAAAAAAAAACAATGAATGGATGTGTATTGCATATGTATGTATGAAAATGTTTATTTTGCTTCATATTCCTGGATTGAGTTATTAGAATGCCATGAAATTTGATACGATGGCTTCAGTGTATGAGGTATCGATACTATTAAATTTTCCAGAAATGTGGTCGAGGACGAGGAGAAATATGTAGTACCATATCTCAAATGAGGTTAAAGTTACCGAAAATTTTATTCTAACTAGTTTTTAGCTTATTATGAAAAAATATTACTAACAATAAAATTTTTGTCCGATGTCGAGAAAGTATCGCAGCTATTATCGATTCTATGAAATTGTCCCACATGCTTTATAACATTTCGCTCATTGACAAATTAAATACTTAAGGAGTAAACCTTCGTATTCTTTATTCCTGCTTTTAAATCTAAGTGTTAGACTTTTAACTCTCTTTTAAGTACTTGGAAAAAGAATTCATGAATAATACTAATTGAACTGGCAATATGTTGATATGTAACTTAATCTTTCCTTCAACTGAATCGATATTGTCGAACAAGTTTGCAGTAATTTTGTATTGGAGATATTGTTGAAGCTTCTTCCTTTCGCCATACCGATTCTCCATCAGAATATTATCAATTGAAAATTTCAAATATTACATAAAACAGGATGAGTTTTGTAACTGAATCGCCTAAATTTTATTGTAAACTATCTGTTGACAAAATTTTTCAAGCGAAAGTTGTTTGGTATCAAGAGAAGCAACTTTTGTTTAAAATTTTTTCATTTTTCATTTCATTTCATTTTTTCATAGTTACGAGTCTCACCTTGTATATTCCATTTATCATTTCTCTGTTACTTTCTTCCATAATCTTTTGAACAAGAATAGTGAAATGGTTAAGTTCCAATATCACTAGATATGTTCATTGTTAAACAATCACTCAATTCTCAAAACATTTAAAGGAAATGAGTATTTAGAATCGATATCCTCGATTATTGTAACGCCATGTCAGACACTCCAGAATAATTAATGACTTTTGCAGAACATTTAGATTGGCAACATATAAACCGCTAGACTTTAAAAGATAAATTATCCTGTAAATTTGTTTATAAAGTATTCGTGAAAAATCTTGCGATAAAGACGATGATTGCAAATCTTAAGAATACGTCAAGTTAACAAAAAATTTTTTAATACTATACCTACATACCTACTAACTTAAAAGTAATGGACAATTGTTCTTACTGTTTAGCAAAATTTTTCACTTGCTTTATTTATTTGTTTTTGAGCCGAATATTCTGTAATGTACATGGACTATTTATTATAAAGTTGAAAGGAATATAGTAGATAACATATGTATAAATAAGATGGTAAAAAATATCTTGTAGATAATAGATTAGATAAGTTAGACTAATAAACATTTGAAAATTTGATAACTGAAACATTTTACGAAAGTTTTAAAGCATCTGATTTATAGGAGGTATTAGTTTCGAATCACTGTACAAAGTGTCTTAGAACTGGTAATACAAGCGGAAAAGTAGTGACTCCACATGAAAAAATAAGTAGGAAAATATAGAAACAAATTTTTTGAAATCATGTTCCCTTTTTGGGAAAACTGACTTTGAATTTTAGCTCAGTTTACATACATCGAAGTTGCCCAAGATGTCTCCAAGTCAATTTTTTTGAAAAATTTTATTCTATATTTTTGATTTATTCTTTTCATGTAGAATTGCCAGCTTTTCGGTTGTACGTTCAGTTCTGGAACAGTCTGTATATGTATATGCACTAGTAATATAAGCAGTGGCGTAGGAAAGTATGAGATATCATGATATATCTTCCTAATATTTAAATTGCGAAATTGTCAAAAAGTTCGCACGTCATTGTATATAGGGAAGTATATAAATATGTATTTACGTAAATATATTAAATTGGAATGCTAAGTGAAAAGATGCTTAATTAATCTGATTTTTTAAATATTGCAGCCTATGGTTCAGGATCCTCAAATAGCGGAATCGAAGAGCGCAGTACCACCTCATCAAACTGCCGGGCGAGGATAGCCATTCGATCCTAACTCGCTCGAGTTTCCAATTGCCGTGATCGAAAGGCCTCCAAAACGTCGACCCCGTCGGTGATCAAGTTATCGGGGGGTGGAACAGGTGGGGGTGGGGAGCAACTGTCCCCAGGGCCTGGCCCACCTCCCCCGGTATCCCCAGCCGAGCGTGCTGATGCTAACGACAGCAACGATGCCACTATCGCCGCGCCGAAATGCGTTGACGGGCTTTCGCAAAGTGCTGAAACCACCATGAGCTTCGTTTTGCAGTTGGGCACAGTAGAGACACCTTTAGAGAAGAAGAACGGTAGCCAGTCGTCATCGGTGTTACTAAATCAGGAGACTTCCAACTTAGTGGTAGCTGGGAACAGAGATCCTGACAAATCACAAATTCTTCAGTGTCTAGACAACACGTCGGAAATTCCAACCGGTCAAGTCATCTCTTTTTCTACCGTGAAATCGATCAGCGTTAACTATCCAGTGGCTAAGACTGCCAGAGAGGTGCAGAGGATCGCTGGTTCCCAAACGAATACCACACAGGTGCTGACTACTCGTGTTATTTCACAGAAATTGTCATCTTCGAGCCATCAATCGCAGCCTGTACCGGTGACCTTAAACGCTTCCCCTCATGTGACCCATGTACCGGTAAATTCTCAGTCCTCACAATCTGCTGGCAATGGAGTGGCACATATATATCCTTTGCAGCATGCTACGTCAACGCAGAGCAAACAGCAGGCCAGAAGTCAGATGGCCACTTGCGAGAACAAGCAACAGCAACAGGGAGGAACCCCTGTGTCTAACCTGCAACAAAGAGTTCAGCAAGTATCTTCGCAGCAAAAGGCTGTCAGTAGCGCCACCTCGATGCCCAATATCCAAAGGATACACGTGAAGACGCAGAATCTTGTAGGGCAGGGTCAAACTGTAAATTTGCAGAAGGTAAAAACAGTTACAAACGTCAGTCAAGGTGTCACCGTTCAGAGAAACTCTGTACCCCGGATACAAACCGTGCAAAAAAGTCAGGTATCCACTTCCACCGCTCAAACAACGCAATTCGGTATTAATCAGATGACGAATAATGCCAACGTTCAAAGAACCCAACAGGGGACTAATCCGACACTTCAGAAAGCACAAGCAAATACTGCGACTACGCAGAAAGCAGCACAGGTATACAATAATCAGAAGGTATCATCGCAGATGCTGAGTAATCATCCAAATCATAAAGCGCAACACCAACAGATTACTGGTAATACGCAACAAGGACTGCAGAAGTTGCAGAGTCAACAGCCACAGAAGACTATGACTGGTCCCAGGCAGCAACAATCTACGACTACAGTAAACAACGTTCAGAAACCTAGCAATAATTCTGTAGCTGGTATACAGAAGGCTCAAGTGCTAGTACAACCGCAAACACAGCAATCGACACAGGTACAAAAGCACGTGCAACAGCAAGTTCAGTCGTTGCAACATCAACGGTCTCAGCCTCAGGCAACTTTGCAAAAGTCTCAGACAGTAGCTGCAGTCAATTCGACTAGAATACAATCGTTAACAAATGTCTGTAAGAGTAATAGCGTTCCAAATATCACGAAAATGCAGCAGAATCCTAATCTACTTGCGGTAAGCAAGCAACAAGCGGTGGTACAGCAATCTCAAATTCAGCAAGTACACGTCCAAAATTCACCTCAATTACAGCAACAGTTGCTTCAACAAACCCCGCAATCCCAACCGCAACAACAAATTACTAATAAACAGCAGCAGCAGCAATCGAATTTAAATCAACAAACACAAAGAAGTCACAGTATTACCAATGTCCATCAAAAAGTTACAGCTATTGCCACTGTACCAAATAGCCAACGTACTCAGGTGGTTAACTCGAAAGTCCAGCAACAGCAAATGGTAATGAGAGTGGGAGTGGCGAAGAATCAAGTGCAGGGTTTGCAGCAGGGAAATCTGAAAAACGTTTCTCAGAAAGTGCCTAACACTGCGAAAACTCAAAATTCACAAAATACAGTACAGCAAACACTACATAGGAATACTAACTCGCAACCTGTTAAAATAATACAGCAGCAACAGAACGTTATAGGACCTCAGAATACGCAGAAACAGCCGGGATGTGTAAAAACGATTCCCCCACAAAAATCTGCGCAAAGAAATCACACGCAGAAAGTGACCGGTATAAAAACCTCTTTAAATACAAACGTGACTGCGGTGAAAAGTCAAGGACCGACAACTGCAGTCACACAAAAAGCAAGCATCAAAACATTGTTACCACAACAAACTGTTACTCCTAATATGCTGATGCATAAAGCTCAGCCGATTAAGATACAACAACAACAAACGATACAACAAAAACAATTAATCATGACATCGTCCCAGTTTCCCCAACAAATCAGGCAACAGCCTGGTCAAATAAAGACGTTACTACCGGTGACTAGTACAGAGCCTCGTAAGGATGTCGAAAACAAGTTAGTATTGTTTATACATAGCATTACTTTTTCTTTAGTTATTTCATCGCCTGACTATAAAACATACATAGTTATAGTAGCTTATGTTTCCATGATGTTCTTATTGTCGTACTATGTTGGTATTTAATTATTCGGTATTCCGAACTAAAAAATGAAACTGAAAGTCGAACAAAAAATAGTTGGATAAGAATGGTATTACCTTGTGATGACGTTGTCTTTAATTTAAAAAAAATTATTGTATTGTATCAAAGTTTGTTAATATTTGAAAAATGCAAATTTACTATTTTTAGAAATGAGTCGGAGTTACCACGCTTACCTAAAGAAGATGAACATCAACAGGCTGCTCCTAAATCTCCAGTTAGAAGAATACCCCCTCCTTACGAGGTAACATATATTTGTAGAGTATAACATATACGTTATCAGACATTGCCAATATACAAATTTTGTAGAATTTTATGGTACAAGAGTATAATGTATTTGTTCGGATTGTATCATAATTCTTGGTATTCTTATACATATAATTTATCATTATATATTTTCTTCCTGATTTTAATTTGTGTACTTCGTTATTACAGTGTCTTCAGTTTGTTCTACAAGATCATAATTATGGTGCGCCACCACCGAGAACACCTCCACCTCCATCTCCACCAGCGCATTCAAAGCAACAGTCTATTAATGGAGCTGGAAGTTCAGCTGTACCTTCTCAACATCCTTATATTTATGGACAAGGTAAACGAAAATTGTGACATTGAAGTGAAAAATAAATTTGATTTGTAATATGTATAGTGTGTTTTACTGAAAAATTATTACTTATTGCAGTAATAACTGGTACTAATGTGGAGGACGATGCAGCAAGTGCGATCAGTAGTGAACCAGGCAGAGAAGCTGAACCAGAAGGAGAAGAGACCGAGACTGCTCCCGAAGGAGAGGGAGATGATGAAGATAGTGTTACTAGATGTATATGGTAAATATTTAATATGATTATTACCAGTTCAATTTTTAAATTTTACATGAGTGTTTTTACAATAAACATATCTTCCTTTCAGTGACTTTGAACATGATGATGGGTACATGATTTGCTGTGACCGTTGTTTGTATGTATTCATAGTATTGTTAATTCACAACAAACGTTTTTTAGTATCTGATCTATGAATAAACTGTTATATTTAATTTCAGGGTTTGGCAACACGTCGATTGTATGGGCATAGATCGTTCTAACATTCCTGATGAATATCTTTGCGAGATATGCCGACCACGACGTGTTGATAGACAAAGGGCACGTGCTTTGCAGATGCGAAAACGTGAAGAATTGTTAAATTCAGATACTTCATCTGATACATCATCAACTAGTTCAGCAGATACAGATGTTGGAGTGAACGCTGTTACAAAGAAACGAACGCTGCAACAACAACAGCAGCAACAGCAACAACAGCAAATTCCATTACGAAAATCAGACCCGCCACCGCAAGTAAGACGCCTGAACAATAATAATAATAACAATAATAATAACGTCGCGAAACGGCAGAGGAGAGATTCTCATCCAAGACAATCCAGTGCGGTGCGTAAAAAAGAAGCAACGAAAAGAGGCCCAGGTAAACGTAAAGCGAAACGCCGAATGAGCCTCGAAGATAAAGAAGAAGACTCGCAAGATACATGGGCCTCAAATGTAGCACCACTCAGGCAGTGGATTGAAAGATATGAAGAAGCTGTGACAAATCATTATAGTCCAGAATTGAGAGCTAGGATATCTTCTATCAAGGTCAATGGAACGCATAGTGATCTCAGACAGAGTAATATGAATGTGATGGCTACTGGAAAGTGCAGGCTCAATGTACACAGTAATAATGTTAGGGTAAGTATACATATTTACAGCATGAATATGTAATGATAAAGAAGCAGAATGATATCATCCTATTTTTATTGTAGTTTCTAGTAGCATCGATGTACCTTCCACCTAACACGCCAGTTGTCGAGTTAAGAGGAAAGTACATGCTAAGTACACAACATCGACCGTCGCATCCTCAAGGAAGGCAACACACACAAAGGCCAGGTCCTTTCGTTTTCTTTTACCGATTGCCACGTGATGGCACAGAAGTCTGTGTAGATACCAGAACGTATGGGAATGATGCTAGATTTGTGAGGCGAAGTTGTAAGCCTAATGCGGAAGTAAAGCACTGTATAGAAAAAGGAACATTGCATTTGTACATTGTAACCACTACCGCAATCGAGAAGAACGCGGAAATTACTATTAGGCACGAGCAGCATGATCTACTGTTGTCACCTAATCCAAACGGACCCGTAATGCCTATTGTCTGCGCGTGTAATAATCCAAGAGAGTGTCAGATAGCGTCTATGAATCAACTAAATAGAAGAGGAAGTAATGGAACGCTAGCCGAAAATGCTGAGTGAGTATTGTAGAATATATTAGGTCATTCATTGAATTCTGTGGAATTTATCTTAAAGTTTATATAAAACTAATACGGTCACAGGTATTTTTTTTTTAAATTAAATTATTTGCCGTCCGCTTCTAGTGCCTTCTTCCACTTCTCTAAACGCTAGACTTCACATCTGTAGAATTTGGAAGGTTTAGATTCTAAGCATGCGACCACTCAGTTTTTCACTTTATCAAATTTTCAAAATAATTGCTCTCCAAGACTGTTTCATTAATTAAAACGAATAGTAATTAAAAGGTGAATTACTTATCCTAATTTAAAAATCAGGAAGGAACATAAATCCTATATCGATTCAAAATTGCACTTTCAGTCAAAATGTACGGAGTCCACTCTTCTTAATTTTATATTTTTACTAATTGTTTTAACCGATCCCACATTATAACTTTGCCTATTCGAAGCTGCTTTACAAATTCACTGGGCAATTGAGTGGAATCTTTTTTAACAACAATAACAAAATATCTGTTTTCATTTCTGTTAACCTTTTATTACGTTTTTGCTGCTTAAACAAAAATTTCCTCTCCTGAATCATTTAAACCACCTTTTAGCATGTTTTTGCAGATATAGTGCCCTCTCTATAAGCCTCTACAATAACTCGTGTTGTTCCTACCACCATTATTTCCGAATTAAGAGCCAATAGTATGCAATCTCAGACATATTCCTTTCCAGCTATCGTTTACAATTGAAATAATCGAACATTTCTCACTAAAAGACTGAGAACGTTTTTTTACAATAGGATCTATGAGAAACAATCGACAATCGTTATAAATTATAAGCATGGTGTACACCAGTATCATCTATGAGTAATCCGCAGAACTTAATGAACGACCTAATACTACTATTGATATTAAAATCTGATGCAAAATATATTTCTTTCTATACACAGTGGCCGTGAAAGGAGACGGAGGGGTAGACGAAATACAGTCTGCGAAGACAGTGATTCCTCGACGGTGGCTCCCAGTACAACTGTTGCTCAATCTACTCCACCAACACCAACAACAGTATCAACAGTATCATCAGCACCACCTAAAAAAGCAGTTACAAATACCGTTGCAACTACAACTCGCCAGGTACCCAAAGAAGAAACACCACCTGCAACGACAGTTCAACAGCCACAAACGTCACCTGGTTTAAGTCAACCCACCGCATCAGAGTCTAAGAAAGATAAGAAGAAGATGACTAGAGAAGAGAGGAAGATGGAAGCTATCATGAAAGCCTTCGAAAGACTCGAGAAGGCGGAACAGAGAAAACAGGAGGTTCAGGCACGGAATGCACAGAGGAAAGAATCTGGAGGTACACACAGCGACAACGAGGACAGTCACATTGCGATACAATCCAAACATAAGCAACAGAATTCTGATAGGCCTTTAAGGCGAAAGAGGAAAAAAGGTCGATCTAGAACTATTAGTACATCTCAGTCACAAAGCAGTAGTCGAAGAACAAGGTTAAATTCCGCAGATTCTGATATGTCTTCTGGAGAAGAGAGCAATTCAATGCAGTCACCACCGCTGCTAAGTCAAAATCACTCCCAAAATCGCGACGCGCCTTACTCTTCTCATCTACACACTCCAGCCAAAAACACCAATGAGAATGGGAACACAGGATCTGGCCATCAAGGAATTTCAACGGCTGCGGGCTTACTTTTAGCTTTAGCCAATTCTAATGCGCCAGGTCCTAGTTCGCCACCTTTACAACAACCAACACCAGTGAAGAGTCCGACTTGTGATAGTGGAGCTAGTAGTAGTTCTCAGAGTTCTACTCCATCTACTCCTTTATCATCAGCTTGTTTACTAGTTGCAGCAGCTGTTGGTCCTCTAGCACCTGGTTTCAAATTCCCCAAAACCAAAAAAGTCTTAATGAATGAATGGTTGAAGGAATCACCTGATCCACCCCAAGCTAACGTACCTCAAGTGTCTCCCTTACCAGCCTTACCATCGGCACCTTTATCAAATGCAATGAATCCACTCTGCAAGTCCTCAGACTTTTCCCTGCCGAACGATTCATCTGCAGAATTTTTGTCGCAAAGCTACGCGGCAAAGAGTCTGGCTACTTTGGTTCAAGCAGCCAACTCCGTGTCTGGGATATGTGATTCACCGCCTCAACGCAAACAAGCAGTAGCTGGCAACTCTCTATGCCCTGTGTCAACTGGCTCTGCAAAGAAAAGGTGGCTAAGACAAGCGATTTCAGAGGAATGTGATTCGCCAAACAGTAGGCCTGAAAGTCCACCAGCCAGTGAAATGGTGGCACCACCTAAGAAGAGAAGAATAGCCAGAGAAAGCTTGTCGTCAGACAATTACACTCCACCTACAACGCCAACTATGTTGATTCCTGAAACTTCCAACAATAGATCCCTATGTCCAGCTGAGGTATGTCTTTTTCTCTTTATATTTTGAATTACTTTTTATAAAAATTTTGCTTTTTAATTCTATGTATTGTTTCAGGATGATTACATGGAACACTTACAGTCACCATTAATAGAACATAATGACGAACGACATTCGGAGGCAGAATCTGTAAAACAAGAGGATAATTCCGACAAACATATAAACTCGAATGACTCCACATGTCAAAAGCTTTCTATTGATATTCCTCAAAATTTACACGTTAAGGCAGAAAAAAGTGAAGAGCCTATGGAAGTGACGCAGATGAATATTTTAATGCTAAAAGAAGAGAATATCAAGGTTAAAGAAGAAGTGAAGGATGAAGTGGAATGTCATCACACGTCTATTCATATGGACTCAAAATCTTTTATCAAGGATGATTTACGATCCATCAACTGTGAAATAGTCGATTATCAAAAAGGAAAAATAAAGAATAGTGTGAAAAAAGAAGAAGAGCAATTAGAAATTGAAAAAGGTACAGTCGAGATCGTCGATCAGAATGAAGGAGACACCGAAATGGAGGATCTGAGTTCCCCAATTGCTGTTATGGAATCTGACGCGATCCTAAAACAGCGGGTGGATGAAATGAGACTCGAGTTTGGAGGTAGTATTGCTGAAATGGAAAATGACAAATCAGACGATGAAGGAAAGTCTGAAAACAACAAATGTGAAGCGAAGTCCGATGACAATACCTCCATTGATGAATTTGATGTCGAAGCGCAGATGAAAAAAATTACAGGAGATGATGGAAATGATTACAAAGAAAAAATTGACACTAGTTCAGAGAAAGATAAAAGCATGGATGGCATAGAAGGCTTGATGGAAAGTTCTAAAGAGGATTCAGAATCTGAAGACAAAGAAATGGACGATATTAAGTATGAACCATTGTTTAAATCCTTTAACATAAATCACGAGGAGAGGTTGTTCAAAGAATTTGAAAGTAAACCAGAACAAGATGACATTGTTGAACATAATATTAAGGAAACTGAACAGAGCCAAGAATCTCAGAAAACAGAACAACCGTCCGCGTTCGTAATTTCATCAGAAGAATCTATATTCGAGTCTGCATCCTCCAACATGGATACAGAATCAATCGCGGAACCACCAAAGATATTTCATTCCATTCCACCATTGAGCGAACGTATCCGTAAAAAGACAGAGGGCACGAATTCTTCCAAGAGTCAATTGAACTTCGAAGCAGCCATAATTGAGTCTACTATTGACATTGAGTCCGTAGATGGCACCAAAAATGGGGAACAAAAATCCATGCTTTCAACAGCTTTAAGGGAACTTTTGGAAGCTAAGTTAGATGATTTAACACCTGAAGAAGAAAAAGTAGAAACTATAGATGAAAGCAGTATTCCATATACAGACCCAAAATCAGAGACAACAGCACAGAACATAGATGTTCAAGAACCTATTAAAACTGCTTCTCCAGAGGTTCATACTGAAGAGGTTCAGATGAAAGAGGAAGAAGTTCCGCCCAAAGAAATCAAACGACTAAAAGATCCCAGAACTGTTGTCCCTAACAACATGCCTGCACCAGCATTTAAACCCGAAACAGCCGCACCAGTTAAACGAAAGGTTAGCAAAAGAACCACAATATAGTTTTATGTAAAGTTTTTTCGTTAAAACTTATATTTTATTTATTTTACTTAGTTTTGGTTCTTGTGGATTCAGTACTATCGTACTGTTTCAGTTATCCATATCAGAATACCGGAAACGCAAACAGCAGTCGTCAGGAACACCACCAGAGCCCGAACCATCGAATGATACGTCCACAACAGATAAAGGAGCAGCAAGAGGCAGATCGGATAGTGCGAGCAGTGGTACTTCATCGCTCAGTTCCGACGAGGAAGGCTCCAAAATATCGCTCTCTCTTGATGTGCCTGGTTTAACTACACTACCATTTTTCACCAACGCAGATAACGAGGAGAAGAAAGGTAATAATTGATGTTTTTAAGTTGTCAGAAAATCAACAAAGTGATTAAAAAACTGAAATTTGAACATAAAGTGTACTATCGTACTATATGCAAAGTTTGTCGCTATAGGTAGGGGAATCTTTTAAGGAAAATATTAATTTATTGATTCTTAACATTAAAATAAGGAGAAACATCAAGAATAAAGAAGTTGTAGTTGTCTTCGTTTGTTTATTATTAATTTCTAAAAATTGGTAAAATCTGCCTAAAATTCGGCGAATTAAATGACACCACTGTCAGCACAAACCGCATAACTGTCTTACATCAATGACTCTGGTAGTCGCTGCTTTTTACAAACACTTATAATTAATACATAAAGGCTCAAATGTAATTTCATTATTTGTTTTCACTGTCGTAGCTTTCGGGCGTAAGCTGTATCCTTTTGGAAAAGTATTCCCAACGTTTTGTTAACATTGGAATTAGCATTCTCAAAGGGCCTGGACTATTGACAGAATCAAAAATCCAACAAAAAAAAAACCAACCCACATCAGACAGTAATGATAATATAATCTAAAGACCATCTTCCTTCTATACATACAGGGCACAATAGACCGTATTAGTAGAATTCTAAAGAAACACAAAATCAACCATATTTACTACTCACGTCAGGATCGAACAGGCGCTCATTTCCCCCAAAGAAATTGAGAGGAGCGTGAGCACTCGACTCAAGGAACACGAGCGATGCACCAGATTGGGGTGTATATAATCAGTTGTTGCTGAACATCAAATAGCAACAGGACACAAGATTCTCTTGTATCGAATCCAAGGTAATTGCCAGGCCAAAAGGATATTTTCCTAAGAAATACGGGGAAACATTGAAGATAATGAAACATCCTAATAATATCAACAGGGATACAAAATAACACCTAAACCCAATCTGGAATTCCTTCTTCCCAGTTTTTTAATTGCTCAGCTGACTAATCAAAGAACACGTTTGATTGGTACGCAATGATGTGTAACATGAGCAGGTACACATAAATACTGGAACATCACTAGATACATACCAGTATCAGTGTATCATTTGACCCCCTGAGGATGCTAACGTTAACGGAAACTAACGAAACGTCGGGAACAGTTTTCCAAAAGGACACGTTTTAAAGCTGTATGTCGATGAACGAAAACTTAAGTGAAAACCTCAACTCTCTTCTTTATTTGTGATTTGTCGCTTCATTTAAACGTCTAGAATCATCATCAAAATTTTCGCCCACCTGTAGTTGAACATAGTGTATGTTTAATTCAATGAATTTAATAAACAATAAACTACAATCTAGTGTACGTAAGTCCAAGTCTGAAAAAATTATTTCGTATAATTAGGAGCCGAAGAAGGCACAATTGGTTGGTCTGCTGCACCAACTTTAGTTGAACGTCAACGAGAGAATCTTACAGAAAGATTAAAGCGAGAGTTTGGATTGTTCCTCAGCGATGATGAAGAGGAGAGAGCTCGCAAACACGGTAAAAATTTCTATTGTTCTTATTTTTTAGTATACTTCATACAATTAATTTGTGTAATGTGGTGTATTTACGAACTATTTAATAATTACAGGTCTAACGGCAGAGGCAATACTGAAAGCGCGTAAAACTTCTCCGCCTCATCCCTCAGTTTCTAGTACTCCACCAGGCTATCCGTTACCTCAGTTACCTCCTCAACCCTACATTCCTCCACCTGGATCAGCATCTATACACTACCCTCAATTCCAAACTAAACCTTGTCCTGTTCAGTATCCAAATTTCACGGTAGCACAGAACGCCTCGCAACCGATTTATGCTAACGCAGCGCCACAGATGTCTGGTACGAAGCAGCCGCAGCAGTTCTTGGTTCCACAAGCTTCTCAAGCTCCACCAGGTTCGAATCCATATCCTCCACAGTTTATTCCACCTTCTACCAGTGCAGTGTCGATCTCCAAGTACTCTTCGGTGACGCCTCCGCCGCCTGGGAATCAAATATATCCCACTTCCGCTACATCACAAAAGCAGTTTTATAATCATCCGACGCCAAGGTCTTAACCCGCATAAGAGGTAGCGCTGTTAAAAGGTTTTCTAGGCTACAGAAATCGCGGGGAACCCGTCGGGATCTCATGTGACTTGTTTAAATTCTTTAGATTAATGTTTAAGTTGATCTCTCTGAAAACCAAGGGATGGATAGGTACCCTGAACGGAACGAAAAGGAATTCACTATATCTCTTCTGTCTTACGGCCTTCATATTTACATTAATGAATATTTCGATTATTCAGAGGATGATTTTTATGAGGCTGACCGTAAACAAGATGAGATTAGTGGTCACCAGGTGCTAACTGTTCCGCTTTTAAAGACACATTATGCGTAGCGTTGATTATGACACAAAAAATGCTTCTGATGGTTTTGGAGACGCATTCGATGGAATTCGCGTGGCCTAACAAGTGATAGTTTAAGTATTTTGAAGAAATCAGAAAAGGAAAATCGTAGCATTTTAGATAACTATTTGGCATCTAAGTTAAACGGCCAGAAGTGTATCTTACCACGTACACTTTTATATATATACATATATATCGGTGAAACGGTGCCCTAAAAGTGTTTATAAATAGCATTAGTTCAATTTTGATGAAGCTGTAATAAGCTTGGTATTGATTCAAGGTGGTACTTGTGGTATGTACTCGCTTGAATTAATTCCATGACTATATATATAGATATTATATATGTATACACATAACACACAAAATGCACACTTGCATTATCTGATTTTTCTGTAAATGTCATTTGCATATACGCATAATAAGAACTATGTATTTAATCTTAAATAAGAATGAATTGCAATGAAAATTGAAAGAAACTAAGATATTCTGCTGTTTATGTGAGTGTGCGCGTGTGTGTTGCGCTCTTCTCCGTTTAGTTTCATGATCAGAATTTGATAATCATTATTAAGTTCTTAAGTCAAATAGTCACAGCGACAGAGTTTCTTTTTCGAACTGTGGTTGAGCCTTTCTGAGATAGAGATCGAGTAGTGAGAAATTATTCTATTACTCCTTCCAAAAATTAGAGATTCTTCTTATCTTGTCGTCACTACCTCAAGACAGATAAGGTTGTGGGTATGGAATGTTTCACTAACTCCATATAAATCATTTTTCAGTTCTAGGAACTGCAATAGAACACAATACTAGGATTTAAAGAATAATGGTTATAGAAACAACGAACGACATAAGGAAAAACTAAAATCTGTTCCCTGTGTCAGAACGGCTCGATTGTAAAATATTGCTTCTTTAATTCCATCGTGATGATGATCATCGAATACCAATGAAAGAGCACTGGCCTGTTTAGGGTAAAAATTGTACAGCACGAAGTTTCAAGGGTCCTAGACTGGAAAAACATTGTCCCCTGTAAAGATCTAAACCCTTGTAAAGTTGATTTTTTGTCTAAAATCTATTTTTTTTTTTTTTTTTTTTTTTAATTTTTCTTTATCTTTTTTTAATTTTTCCTACGTTTCTTTTCTTTGATAATCGTTCGAATACAATCAATAGATTCAGCGCATTGTATTATTATTAGTTGCGATATTGAAACATAATACCGGAAATGGTCTTGTTTGATGATCCGCACGAATCCTGAAACTTAACATTCATTCAAGTACAAAAAATCTTTAAGAAAGGTGTTAGAAAGAAATCGTATTAAGAGAAAGAACAAACGAAACGCGTTAAGGGTGGTAACACTGCAATAACTATAGCGCCAGGCAGAATTATTAATAGACTATTTTTTATAAAAAAAAATTCAAAGAAATGTATGCAGTAGATTGATCGCTTCTTGCTTTTACAAAATTTTCTCAAAGTCGTTTTCTAATATTCTCAGTGCACGCGGTTCGGTTATTTATTACTTTTTCAATATCTATTTTTCTTTTTTCTTCTTCATTTTTTCGAAGTCCGGTGATTCAATAGTTTTATACCAAGTGAAAAAAAGAAAAATGTAAATGAATAGATTTATTCGATACAGGACATTCGCCCAGTGTACGCATATGGTGTAATTTCAAACGTTAGTGTACAAAGTTTCGTATACATATATATGAAATTCTCGTATATTTCATCGTGTACATATATTAATGACGTTTATTAACTATTGTTTATACTTTTTATCAAGAGTTAATGCGAGACCCTCTTGATCGTTCCTTGATATAATTATGAATTAACTTGGTCGGCGCTTGTATATTTTCACAGATTTTAAGCTCACGGTTTATATATTTTAAATGGAAGCACACAACGAATTCCTTTTTTTTTGGAATCGAATGGAACACTTTCTCAAGCACGCTGAAAAATAATCTAAAGGCCATAAAAATATCTCGCGTTTTGACAATTGTTACCTGAACATTTATGCGATAATGTGCATATGTTACAATTAAAGCGTAAACTACAGTAAATATATACGTGTACAGACGAATATATATATTCACTACTTATGTTTAGTTAAAGTATATGTTAGAATCTAAATATTTTATCGACACGCACGAATCTAACGCGATTACTGGCAATGTGATATGACGTTATATTTTCTGACGTAACTTCAAATATAAACATACAAATTTTTAGCTTGAATCCATTTAGATGAAATTGCAAAAAATGTAAAAAGACACTTTTTAATGGAATTGCATGCAATTCTTATGAAATCAAATATTCATAAATATATGATTTTCTTAAAACGAGCCATTAAATGTATCTATTTGTCAGTGAGCGAATAAATTTACTAGTGTTTACGCTTTGATCACAGCATATGTACAAACAAAGCATAGACATTACAAAAAGTATTATGCGTTTATCCAGTACTTCTTTTTGATTTCAAAGTGAGTAGTACAATACAGTTTATTACAAAACAAATATTGTACAAGCAATCGTCGAATCAAACGTTCAAAGCCAAAAACGACAAATTAATTTATAACTCTTACAATATTGGAAGATGTGTATTTTGACTATATATATATTTGTAATATATAAACAAAAAACAGAGCAGAACTCTTTGAGGTACTAAGACAACGGAGAAATACAGCAGCCAAAAGTAAAAATATTTTCTAATAAAAGTGGTTGTACAATTTAGACTTTGAATGTAAAGAGATGATAACATTATCTCAGACAAACGAAGTAGATATTAAAACCATAGTTCCTCGAAGAGTCTTTGCAAGCTAGTAAATCAATCTGTTTATCGTTTTCTGTATTTAGTTCAATGGTCCTTCAGTTACAACCAGAATTGTCACTATAAGCGATGATCATTGAAATTTTAGCGCGCTTCGAAGGCCGTTATACCGTTCTGATAATGACATTTTAATTCAGAAATTTTTAAGCGTTTAATATCAAAGAGTCTAGAGATCTGTGATTAGAAGATAAGACGTAAATGAGAAAACAAGAAAAGAATGAAATCGACTCGACGTATTTATGTACTTCCACCGTGAAACAATGTTACGGAAGTCCTGGATGGGTATATAACGATGGATCTCATTGGTGGTAAAAAGTATGATGCAGACATGTAAGGAACACTTTCCAATCAATTCCTGATTTACATTGCGTTCGTTTGGCTACAGCTTATACAAAAACGAAAGAACACGGAAAGAAAGAGGGAGAAACAAGGATATTTTTGGCATTTGGTATTCCTTTATATACTTTAGCCAATATTTTATAATAAACGTGTATACTAGTGTAAGTTACTCTGAGATAGTACCCTTCTGGATGGTGTGAACGTTGAATAGGGGTGTACAGATTACGTTCCCACCATCGGGGTGCAACCTGTGAAACTTGTAAATATTTTTGTAAGATAAATTTAAGTATGGACATCTCCTTTGAGATCTTGTACCTTCTTTGAAATCGTTGATAGGAAAAACAAATTGGAGAAGGAAAGATAGGGGGAGGAAAGAGCGGTAATACATTTGCTTTTTGTGGCTATCACCAGTTTCAGCTTAAATATTAATTATTCGTTGTACAATTCTCTCGTTGCCCTATACTATAATCTGTATGATAACATTCTGATGATGAATGGCGAAAACGTTCTGTTATTACAAAGAGATAAGTAATGATATTTAGAGGTAAAGAAGGAGAAAGAAGAAACTCGTTAGTACAATAGTTTCAATGTTGTAAATAAAACAAATCATAGTGATTATTATTATTATTAATATTATTATTATTATATTATTATTATTATTATTGTATGTAAATGTATATATATATAATTATATAAAGGTATATATAGTTATATATATGAAAAATCGTCTTTATAATAGTATCGAAACACAATTTTTTTTATTTGCGATTCACTGTTACATGTATGTGCCTAGTTATAGCCACGTTGCATTATCTACATATTGTATTATAATTTAAATTCGTACTACTGATTAAATGAATGTAATAAGTTCTTCGATATCAAACTCTATATGAATAGTATATATATACATATATATATTATACATATTTGAATATATATATGTATATATATAATATAACGTAACGTGTAAAGAGCTCATATTTAGGCATACATGAAATTTAATAAATCGGAATACATTTTACGAATTAACAAGTTCCACTGCTGACTTATTCTACCCTAAATCTCTGTTTCATAAGTTTCAATAATTTTTAAGTACACGCAATCCTTTTAAAATTTCATATGCTCAACGATCATTGGTAAACTTCCTTTTCATTAGTGAACCGAAGATTCGACTTATACTCTATTTATGTTGAATCCGTCGTAAAAAGCAGCGAAATTAGAACAGAAGAAAAGAATCTCGTCTGGATTAAACCAAATACTTTATCAAAAAGGAACGCTTGTAAGCCCGCGACTCGGTGCCGTGTTTCGATTGATCCGTCCGAACACGTCACCGCTGATAATCAGCGGCAATTGGCCGAGAGAAAGAGGAGCGAGCAGGCGTCTGCTGTGACAGTCGACTCGACGGCGTCCGACGCGGTGATCACTAGGCTATCACTATCACGCGCACGCAATGTCCTCGTTGTCCCAGGCTCAGCTGGACGCAACAGCTGTGGAGAATTTTCGGGAGTACCTGCGGATACCGTCGGTCCAGCCTAACATTAATTACGGTAAGCGATTTCACACTTGTTGCGATCCGACCTTGATTTCTATGAACAATACAAATTCAATAAATCTTGTACGCGTTAGATCTATACGTAAAACTTGTCCGAGCATATTGCGTGCTCGGGACAAGTCTGTTAACGTTTCCTTATTAAGTAAATTGGGCTCCCCTCGCCGATCCCTCGAACTCGTGGGTCTGTAAATCCGTTCAAAATGTTAACTATCGAGACTTAGAAGACTCGCGAAGGCTTTGATCTCTCCTAGCGACAGAGATTCATAGCGTCGAAGACGCTATCCGGCCATTGCATGCCCCACCCTGCATGTTCGGGATGTTATTTCTGTTTTTGTATTCTTCCTCAACGTTGAGAGCACGTACCGGGGAACTTCGATAAAGTCGTTCCCTAGAAATGAATTCAGTTTAGTAAATTGCTACATGATCCATACGATCTATACAAGATTGTTTCTCAAGGACGATTCGTGATTGACCTAAATTGTGTAGGCAGTGGGTCACGAAAGCTTTCCAGTGCTTTGGGAAAAAAATGTTATTAAAATTCTTTGTATTGTTAAAATGAAATGCTCATTGGAGTTGGTACAATTCTTGTTATTTTTGTATGTGTGTTTTGTTTGGTGTTGTGTAATCGTATTTTAACTCTGTTAGGACAATCCACTTATTAATATTATTATCAACATAATAAAATGAGGGTGTTATGTTATTGTTCATGAATCTGTGGAAATTTCGGGTAGAGATAGAAAATTATCACTGAAAGATAAGATTAGATAATTGACAAATGCATTGTACTTCTTTCTGCACTTTTATCTTATTTCAATATTTATGTAATCGAAATACATTTCCATACAATTGTCTGAGGGTTTTGAAGTTCTAATAATGGAGTAATATACCGATAATTTTTATTTTACAGATGATTGCATTGCTTTCTTACAAAAACAAGCCAAGTCTTTGGATTTGCCACTTAAAATTTATCATGTCCATCCTAACAAACCAATTGTGGTTATCACATGGATAGGTACAGACCCATCCAAGCCAGCTATTCTTTTAAATAGCCATATGGATGTTGTGCCAGTTTTTGAAGTGAGTATATTGATTTGTACACTATTTGAATAAAACCATTTAAAGGTAATTATTTAAATAGTTAATATATCTTGGTAAGAGTGATTTTTAAGTAATTTGTATTAGTTTAAAAAATATTTTTTGTTTGAACTATTTTGTTATTTGGATATTATTTAAATAATTCTATTTGATTTTATATTTGAATAAACCTCCTGAGTTAATTTCACACATTTTTTATTTTAATACCTCTATAAAGGAAGATTTTGATCTCATATCTTTGCTTTAGATGCATTCAAAATATTGATTGCTGAAATCATTCATTCACGTAAAAGCATACTTTCAAATGATTTATTTGAACATTTAAAGAAAATGAAGCTATTCTCGTAAAGCTATCTTTAAACCATTCATTGGAATAAAATTATAAACAATGGTTATAATAATGTGTACCTTGTTATGTTCTAAATTGCTTCTGTTTATAACAAAACATTGAGAAAAACAATACATATTTTTCAACCATAGTAAAGTAAATATTTTAAATATTACCTTCCTCTAATCTCTGTTTGATACCTAATAATGTGCATTAGTCTCTCTTATATTACATTCTTAATTGATTAGACTAGAAATAATGAAATACATCAAATAATTTATCTTTAACAACATTATTTTTTATTTCAAATGCATAAATCAATAATAACTAAAATTAAATTTTTAGGATAAATGGACTTATCCTCCATTTAATGCTCACATGGATGAGCAAGGAAACATTTATGCTCGTGGTAGCCAGGACATGAAGTGTGTTGGGATACAGTATTTGGAAGCAATTCGTCGTATGAAGCTAGCTGGAGAACATTTCAAAAGAACAATTCATATATCCTTTGTGCCAGATGAAGAAATTGGTGGTGTTCTTGGCATGAAAGATTTTGTACACACAAAAGATTTCCAAGCTTTAAACATAGGTTTTGCATTGGACGAAGGTATACCCTGTCCTGAGGAACAATTTTACATGTTTTATGGTGAAAGATCTATTTGGCATATTGCTGTTGAGTGTTCTGGCACTCCTGGCCATGGATCTTTGTTAGTAGACAGTACAGCTGGAGAAAAACTAAGAACGATAATTGACAAGTTCATGGATTTAAGAGCCAAAGAAAAGGCAAAATTGAAAGATCCAAAAATCCAACTTGGTGATGTTACAACTGTAAATTTAACACAGCTAAAGGTACATGTATATTTACACTTGCTAATTTTTCTACATATATATTTTCATGTTATCTGATTAAAATTGCATTGAAAGTTATAGAAATAGTAATAAATTTAATTAAATAGAATTAAATGTTATTTCGGAATAAATTTTCATATTTATTCATGTTTTCATATCGAAATGTTATTATTACATGTCTGTGCTTTTAGAAGAGCAAACTACAACAGTGAGTATTTTAATTTTTTTTTTATTTTTCTTTTTAGAGAGATACGACATATTTTCATTAAACAATGTTTATCCTATTTTATATGTTAAAAATAATTAACGTTCTAAATATAATTCATTTTAGGGTGGTGTACAAACAAATGTGTTACCCACATCATTGACTGCAATTTTTGATCTTCGTTTGGATCCTTCAGTTGAGCATGAAAACTTTGAAGAAATGATCAAGAAATGGTGTGAAGAAGCTGGAAAAAATGTCACTTACTCATTTGAACAAAAGAATCCCAAAATTGAAAGTACAAAACTAGATGACAGTAATCCTTATTGGCTGGCTTTTAAAAAGTCTTGTGACAGTCTTGGAATAACTTTGCAAATAGGAATCTTCCCTGGTGGAACAGATAGTCGTTATGTGCGAGAGGTAAATATCTTTTTTATTCATATTCTTATGAAGTACCTAATATTATACGGAGAATTAAGATTTCTTATATTTATATTGTAGGTTGGAATTCCTGCTATTGGTTTCTCACCTATGAATAAAACGAAAATACTTCTCCATGACCACGATGAGCATTTGAACAAAGATATTTTCTTAAAAGGCATTGAAATATACATGAAAATAATTCCAGCAGTGGCAAATGTTTAACCAGAGATTATGCATTTAAGAATGCATTAAAAATGTCTCTAAGAAATCAAACTTATTAGATGAAAAACCGTAGAAGCATAAATGATAGAACATAGAAAGAAATTCTAATAGAGCCATATGTTAATATAACATAAACGATTCAATATCGTAAATCAAGTGAAAATGAAATATCAGTAATCTGCATAGAACCTATATAAGAATGTTATACGAGCTTCAGAGTTTATCATTCTTGAAGGAGATAAAATGTAGTTTATTTACGTGTATATAATTTGTTGAATTTGTTACACAAAGGAAATGTTAAATGTGCAATAGTACAATATAAAAGTAAAAACATATACATTGTACTGTGCCAAAGAGGTCAGTCTTAAAATTTAATGAATGAGATAAAGTGAGACTATAGAAATCTAGTGCAACAAAAAGCAAATGTTTTCGCTGTTACAAACGGAAGATAAACTCATTGTGGGGACCAAGTGAATGAATTTTAAATAAGGTACTGCATTTAGCAATTTCAATTATAAGTTTTAAAATGTACATAAAAAAACACAATGAATGTTCGTACAAGATTGAAATTTATTTTCTGCCTCAACGGCAGTGTGCCATATTAGTAATAGGAAATCAAGTGTGATGTTAAATTTTGAAGTTGTACAAATTTTACTTTACATACATACATGTATACATGATTGTTAGAAAAAAAAAAAAAAAAAAAAAAATTATAAAACGTATAGCAAAATTACATTTATGATATTAATATTTGTTACAAATGAATCGGAAAATATAATGAAACAAACTACTGTAAGAATACGTCCATTGACCTCGGTGGTATTAGAAGTTCACATTCTGTGCGAAATTTCGTCAAAAATTGATCGTATCGTCACGTTTGTTCCACATTTGGAGTTGAAAAAGTGTGACAAATTTGAAAACGCAACTTGACAGTGACAAGTGGATTTTTTCTCACGTCAAAGTCAATAAATCAGTGCGCGCGCGTGAATGCATTCCCGCCATTATCAAGATGCTTCATTCTTAAAACGAAACTGCCATACTCCCCTCCCTAGTAAACTGATGGACTCGTCCAATATTTTCGTTCTTTTCTCGCGTCGAATTCGCGCGTTTCCGATTAATGTTGTGAGATATTTATATCCGAAACGATCGTAAAAAATAGTAGCAATTTTTCAGTTCCTAAATAAGATTAAAATATATCGATATATGCCCAGAGGGACTGGTTTTGTTTCGTGTTTGGGTTCGGCCATTTTGAAGTGGGGAAGGTTAGGGAGAAAACACGATCGTTTTCGTCAGTCGTGACGCGCCTGCCGGCTGCTTTACGCGCGCGATTGGCTCTTTAATGGACGATCACCCCTAGAAAATCGTTATCGCTCGTAGTAAGTGATAATCCTGTGATAGATCATAGTAGAAAATTCCCCCGTAAATACCCCTTTGTCAGCCATGTGCATGAGTGCATCGTTCAAAGTGTCCTAGCGAACCCAAACGAACGGCCAATAGCTGGAGACCTGGGAAGTCACGTGAGTGTGGTCAGCCAATCGTCGCGTAGGGATTTGAAATCGTGCGTGGTCTTTGTTCACAAGCCTGCCGTGTCAACGTTACTTCAGTTCCATAAAGGGGGCCTTGTGTCGGTGTTCGTTTATGCATGGTCGCTGCCAAAAATCGCGTAACTCTCCCGTAAATATATGTGTGAAAGTGGTGTTTCTTTGCGAGGACGACGTGCTCCAAGGATCGTCGAACAAACGGTAAGTCCTATTACATATTATCGCGCGCGAATCTCCTCGGAAGAATTGTAAAAAAATATCTAGTCCGCTTTACCGGCCCGCCGTCTACCAAAGAGACTTTCGAGTATTAGGTTCGCGAGGGGGGCAGTGCGACGTTGCTCTGTACGCCAATTTTTTTTTCTCTTTTCGTTTCGCATGGTTTAGCGTGCGTACGCGCCATGGCGTTTACATTCGTCTGTTTATTTACGAAAGCCCAAGGTGTCAATCCGGTTCGGACAACAATTTTTCCTCCCCGTGCGTTGCCGGTGTGCGCAACTTTCGTAGCTTTTTCCACAATACGGAAGCCTTGCGATTCGTACGTTTGCCGCGCTACGACGACTTGACGGCGACGTAGGTGGCCGCAGCCGATGTCACCATGACGATACGATATATTTGCCGAGAGCGTGTGCCCGAGAATAAACAATCGGTGTAGGGAGATGAGTGGTGGGTCGCAAACTTGAATGAGTGAGTCATCGCGAGAGCCAGAATGCGGGACCTCGGCTCGTGGAACTTTCGGCGGGAAGAAAGTGCATTTACTGGGGGGGAAACCTTAGGCGGTATAATATGTATTTCCGGCGGCAAGGGCCATTGTTTTGCCGCGCATCGCACTACTTGCGAGCACCCGTGCTCCTGTGCTTGCACGCGATCGAATATCGCTGTCTCAAGATACAGTAGTATCCATACTCTAGTCAATGACATAGAAAATGGCAGATATTTTCCATTTTCAACATCTCTCCGAATTCAGGATTTTCGTATTTAATTGTACATTGACTTTAACGCTTACTTTTCAGTCGACATAAACGAATATTTGTAATCAGTAACGATTACTGGTTATTCAAAATACGGGAGTAGACACTGTTATAAATTTCAATCCAATATTTTGCCTAAAATTACCCTCGTAGTAGCCGTGGCAGGTAATCAATAGCAGGGGGGAGGAGCAGGGGAGAGGAATAATTAAAGGTGCCCATTTTCGAGCCTGATAGGGGAGGGGGGATTAGGATCTACGTAAACCCGTAACCATATCGATTTTCGGCGAGGGTCGTCGTTAAGGGAGTGCATAATCGATTCCATTGTAATTTTTGTAACGGTGCATCGTTCGGCGGGAGATTTATCGGTTTTTCGTGTCGGGTTTTCCCGGAAGGACGTTTTTCGAAAATGGTTGCGAATGACAGACCATAAGAGGGGAGAGGCTAGAGCGAAGAGGGGGACCCTCAAGTACTTTCCAAGCCTCACAGCCACGAAAGCTATTGACCGTGGGAACTTTCTGGGAACTCTACCCCTCGCCATATGCCCACCGCAGGAAATAATCCTACAGACTCCAGCGAAATCAGATCCGAGCAAATTATACTTTTCGCGTTCGGAATAAAGTATGAGCCTTCGATTGCCGGTTCCAAACGAAATATCAATTTATTAGGGAACAATGGTGAAAGCAAATTTACTTATCCGCCATGTTTGCGCGTTTACGAATGATTGCTTGTCACCCGTCCCGCGCAGCCAGATGTTTTTTGTTCGTTGAGTAGTTTTTTTTACACCGCGGGTAAAGAAGAGTCGCTTCCTGACGTGAATCGATGTCATGCTCGACTCTGTGGGCCTCTTTGCGGTTGCCTCCCTTTTTTTTTTCTTTCTTTTCGAGCATCGTGACTCGAGGATAAACACAACTGTTGTACCTTCCTTGCCTTCTTGTTATTGCTGTTGGTTATCAAAGGCTCACTCGTATGGAACACTCAAATCGCGTAATTGTTCCGTAGTATAAGGTAGAGGCAGAGAGTGTCTCTCGAATGAGCTAAAAAAGTCGCTTCCAAGGTGTGGAAAGATAGCCGTGAAAAAGCTTCGTGAATTACGCTCTTATGTGGTGCTTAGAGTTTACAGTTACTGCTCTGTGTATCATCAGCATGAATTCAAATTTGGTTGCGCATATGTTTCCCAATTTGATTGTGAAGATTATTTCGAAACGTAGAATCTATAAAAACGGTCATTTCGAATTATGAATTGTATAACCACTATTCCAATCACTGTAATGGGAAGATTTGTGAACAGTGATTGTCATTGTGCCTAATAACAGAGTTCAGATACAAGGCTTGCTCCCGCCAATTTTTTTTATTAGGTTCTTCTGATTGTAAACTCAATTTAGAATTGCAATTGGTAAATAAGAATAACATCGTTGATTATAATGTTAATCATTAACACTTCAATGGCCGCTCACACAACATGTGTGTGATAGCGTTTGACTGCGTAGACGTGTAGCCATTAAAGTGTTAATAATAACTATAAATACACAGTTAGAGGATTAGAAATAAAACGTTTTGACAGGAATTCTTAATTATTTAATATGTAAATTCACACGGAGTAGTTATTTATCGGTTTTAGCTTCAGGTCAAGCATTTGAGAACGCCAACAAAATTTTTCATGTTGGGGTTCGGTCCCACGTTTATGTTCGAGCACGCAACAACTTGTAGCTCGTGAAACATTTAGGGTAACGCGTTTTGTCAAAGGATTGCGTGTTGTGCATAACACGCGAAATTTTTCAGGAAACTGAGTCAGTTCCTCTTAAAGCAAAATGAGGTGGACAAAATGAATATTCGATTCAAACCTTAAAATGATAAACTTAACAAAAATTTTTAACTTTAAAAGAGTAGTTCTACATATTCTGTACAAGTACATACATATTACTTCTAGAAAATTTTGTACTCTCCTATAAATCGAATCCTAATTATTTTTCGATTACCTTGACTCTTAGCTATTTTTTCTTATAAAAATTTGATTTAATGAACGGATAAAATTAAATAGTCGTGACTTTATATTATAATTTCATTTCTTCCTTGCTCAAATACCATTTCATTAAGTTTTTGTCACCGTAATCATGTACGTACTGTACGTTATAATTGCGACGCTAAAAACCGTTACCAAGATTAGACATTTTTTCGCGCCAATTTGTCAATAGTACACGTCCACGTGTACGCGATTATTCCCGCGTTCAGTACACTCTTCCTCCGTCTCCCTCCTACTCTCCCTCCACACTGCAAGGTGAAAATATCGATGATAAAATTTGAATTTGTAGTTGGCGTTGACATTTTTTCTCAACGTCGGGTCGATAAAACGATTTGCGGGAGACGAGGATGTATATAAAATTTACGGTGGGAAAATGATTTCATTCGTGCTTAATTGAAGTGTTAATCATATAGACGGCCAACTCAACTATCTTGGCTGCATCGACATTTGCTATCTTTCTCTCTCTTATTCAATGATTCCCGTGTAAGAAAGAGATAAAAAGTATCGATGCGACTAAATTTGTCTGAGCTGGATGTACGTGCAGGTCGAATCACAGGGAAGAAACTTCACGTGTATTTCTACCCTTTAGTTTCAAAGTATATTTCAATTCAACAGTAGCAATGAAATCTGAAATGACTTATAATTATTATTATTATATAAAGCATGTATCAGGAAATACACAAATTCAGAATATTAATTCATGAAAATGTTCGGTACACAGTGAATGCAATGTCTCCTCACTAGAGATTTACGATTTACTCATGAGTCCATAGAAGAGAACACACTGCTGTCAACATTCAAATTTAGCAGTGCATAAAAAGTGAAACTCATTTTCTTGAAATGTTAAATATAATATTAAAATATGAGGAATATAGCAATGGCGACCAAACCACAGCTGCTTTAGATATTCTGCAGTTCTTTTTCCCTCATTATGAATATTAAAAAATTAATTTATACTAAATCTTTTTTCCCAAAAAAATTCTTTAAATATAGTTTTTACATTTCTACATAAACGAACTCATTTTTAATTTAACATAGCACTGACAATGAGACTGAGCTATAAAGTTTTAACTATATATAGTGTATACATGCATATGTAGGTATTTACATACAGGGTGATTAGTTTATCTGGAAACTCTCTGAGTATTGGCAGCATTTATTGTAATTACTGTTAGTATTCTAAGTGCTGCCAAGACTCATTAGAGGGTTTCCAGATAACCTAATCACCCTGTACATACAAAGTATATATCACAACCGAGACAAGCTATATCTTTAAATCGTTTATAAATTTAAACGTTTGTAACTTCATGAGATAAAATTAAATGATTCAGAATCGAGGATATTCTTATACTAATGTTATACATTATGTAAACAATTTAACTGCACCTAATTTTTGTATTGTACCCCATGCTTTCAAATGTATTACTTAATCTATTTTTTTTTCTTTACCAGTGAGAATTAAGGTAGTTAGTGTTGAGCATCATTCGAATAAAATTTTATATGAATAAAAATAACTTCTTTCAATTATTATTATTTATGTCAGAAGTTTCTATCTTCTCTATATATATAATTCCGTGTTTAGCTCTCGGTAAGATATTATTTAGGTACATGATTTTATTGTTATGTATAGTTGCATTTCGCTGTTGTCTGTAAGGAAGTAGTGTACCCTCCTATCTATAAAGTTCCAAGACCATAAAAGTAGTAATGGCTAAATATATCTGCAATCAATTTTATTTTCGTAGTTGCACAAGTGACAGTGTTCGGTATGTATATTATGGCTCATATGAGATGTAATGATCTGGAATCTAGTACCTAATCTACGATGTAATCAGCCTAAACTTTCAAAATAGGAAGTAATAATTTATTTCACAATTTACTATACTAAGGTTTTAATGTCTGTATGGCGTATTATTATTATATTTCTTATCATTTCATTTATATACACATACAATATGTAAAATCGGTGTTATAAATTATACATCTATATAATATACACGTTAATGTATCTATCAATACCTGTATCTCTTTCGGAGTACAAACGAAACTAATTGAAAACAGAAGTTTCTTCATTCTTTCATTAAAAAATTTTGAATACATAACGAGTAGTTTTGATTTATTCGTTATTCAGGAATAACAACTATTAAATTATTTATTCTTCTAAATAACTTTTAACTGACAATAAAGGATGCCGCTATCTAGTATTTTTAACGAACAAAATTTGACCCTGTCCTGATAAGGTTTGAGCACCCCTGGAATATATCAATGAGCTCATAAACGAGGAAATGCTGTGTATTGAACCATAAACTTTAAGAGAACTAGGAAGGTTGAAAAAGCAGCGTGAAAGCCAGGTACCGAAGCAGTAATAAATGGTCGGTTTATAATTGGGATCGACCGGACAATTGGCAGGCCTGAAAACGGTATTAGGAAGGAATCCTGGCACGGTGAATTTTCAAACGGTCTTGCGGCAGGCAAGAATCGAGCCTTACCACTACGAGCACGCCAGAGCCTGGCTCCGTGGCGTGTGTTGGTACATGGGTACACGGTGTGACTGGGTGCAGACACGCTCGTGGCTCTCGAGGCAAACACTGGTCGACCAGGAGAGCAGGGGGACGGGAGGATATCAGATCGATACTCGGCGAAAAGCGCGGGTAGGAGGCGCTATACGTATCTATGGCTGGTCCATCGCAAGATCCAGACTGCCTGCTCTATGCAACTTGTAGGGAGGCCCATTCCCTTTCAATGCCAACGAAATTCGTTCGATTACCTCTGCCAATTTCGTTGTTCGGTATCCTTACGGTCAGAAAAAAGAAGCAGTAAAACATCCCTTTTTTATCTTTCTGAATACATTCGCCGTGGGAACAAAATATTATGTTTCCTTTCTTCTAGGGTTAGAGTTATATTTTAAGAAATAAGCGCTAATTTAGTGGAAACTGGTAGACAAATCGAATCGAGCCTTGTCAGCGTGGAAACAATTTAAACATGTTATTCGGTTTTCAGGAGATCATGCGTGGGAGGAAGTGTTGCCGTGTCCGTCGAGTCTGATTGACCTCTTTAGTGGAGGGGAAAAAGGCGCCAGCTGCGCTCGAGCCTTCCAGTTTTACAGCGCGAAAATTATATCGAAGAACACGTGGTTAGATTGGTACAGTCGGCTCATTGTGCCCATCGAGCGCTTTCACGTAGCTCGATGGGGACTATAGGATATAACTTCCACTCTGTGGTATTTATTTAACGGTCATGAAAACAGAGTGATGTCGGCGAAGCCTCTTGTTGCTCACTCTCTTTTCCGAGTGTTTTCTGTGCCTGGCTCCCTTAACACCAGGACCTCGGTTCCTTTCCTGCTCGTATCTTCGAGCCATGTTGTAGGCACTCGTATCGTCGTATCTGTTTCTTCTCGGTAAAGTGTTTCTAATGATCCGCGCTCGATGCCCGTATGCCAAGCGTTCCCCATGATTATATTTAAATCGTTGCCTTTGCTTTTTAAGCCCGAGGTAACCAGAGAATTTGAGTCAAGGCCATGGCGAACCGTTTGAACCAATTTGAAAAATGGTCGGACGGAGGTAAATTCTGACAATCGTCTGTTTCGAGACCATGAAAAGTTACTAATATTTACGACTTCGGGAGATATTCCCGTCACGTTGTGCCTCGACAGGCACAAAAGAATTCGACTTGCTCGAAGAACGAGGCATTCCAAAGGATAATTTCTGGGCCCCGAGATTTCGGTGCCTACCTGTCGAACGTCTTTTGTCCGCGTCTCATCTGGGTGTTCAGGCATTGTATCCTTTCACCTTATGCGCCTGAAACTCTGCCAGGAAAGGTTAACAGTGGTACTAGGGACAAAGTCGGGCATATTGTCGTTTTGGTGTGTAGGTAGTATTCTTCGTACGATAGCTGTGTTCACGTGGCCTTGTTTATACTTTTTATTTGTTGCGTAATGAATAGAGAGCTAGAGGAAAAGAGCATGACTTTCTCAAACGCTTCTTTCTATCTTTCTTTCATATTATGGAACCGCGATTGACGAATTTAGTGAATGACTAGAAAAAACTGCTCGTTAAGTAAAAAAGTTATGACAGCAAGATCTTTGCTTTTCTTTTCGAGGTTACTTAGAAGATACTTTTTTTTTGGTCGTTTGTTAAACTTCAAATGATGAAGTTCTTCATCGAAAAAGGATTTAATATTTACTTACCTAAAATTATGTTGAATTCTCGGATATAGGTAATGCAGATATATTTTCATTTTTAGTTGAAGGAATTAAACTTTCAAAATATAATGATATTTTAATGTATTTTTATAGTACATTTCTATTTAGAGAATTTTACGAATTTGGTAAGATTTTAAAATATTTTAAAAGTATATCGTTTAGTTAGGATATTAGTTTTTGCAGTACTTACCCATAAAATCTTTTAATGTTTAATCTATTTGAAAGGTTTTACAATTGCTTTTATGGTATTTTTCAGGTATTATTATTTTTCATTTAACTACTTTTAGAATAATTCTGAAGATTTCAGTTTTTACATTATTTTTTAAACATTTATAAATCCGTCTAGAATAATTTCCAAATATTATAATAGTTTTAGAATATTTATTTCAAACTCTCGCATTTCAGTGATATTCGTTTTATATTCATGATTTCTTGTAAAACGTAGCATACTTTTGATTCTATGGTGATCTAAAAACTTTTCAAGTCAAGCTAGGTTTATTATCAAATTATTAAAGCTACCAAAATAGTTCAAGTAACCAGTATAATTATTGCTTATATTCTAGGAACATGGACCATTGTTTTGAATCTTATTCCAACTAAAAATACAAAACTGAATAACTGTTACTACCTGAAATCACATATTTTTTCGAAAGTGTCGTTCTGATTGTCAGATAAAAGTATAATGATGGACAAATGGCAATTAAAAATTATTATTTATATACTAGCCTTTAAATACTTTATTTAATATTAATAATACTCAGTCTGAAATGTCTTAATCTCATACGATATAGACATTTCATACTTTCTTCTTGGAAAATTATATTTCTTCGCGTTGTTTGCCTTTTAAGCTTAATTCTTCATTCCTATAGAGATACCGTAATCATTAGATTGCGGATTTTTATGCAAATTCTTATCTTGATAAGTACGATTAGTGAAATGGAACCAATTTAAAGATTTATTTCATCTTCTAAGCATCATAAAGTATATTTAATTTTCTATATTTTGTGTATTTTTGCATATCGTGCAGGTTTGGCACTTGTTTGTTTGGAATACTTGTTAAAGTATTTCAAATCCTTGAAGAATTTCAAATTGTTTCTACGACACCCGAAGCGATAATTAGGTCAGCGTTAAGGTTTTACTGACGTGACCAATGCTCGTCCCTTTGCTTCATCGGCAAAGCAATTTTCCAAGTTTCGTCGTGAACGAAATTTTCCCATGAAATTCTCCCCGAGCAATTAGAACAGTACGTAGGCTGGAACGAGGAGATCCCACAGGCGTGTATCAGTTAACTGAAGAAACAATACTGTTCTTTGGATGAATTCTTCTGCCGTTTGAACGGCATAAGATATATTCGCTCATTGACCGAGGAATACTGTTGACCTGCGAGCATGCCAGCTATCCTACATTGTTCTGCCTGTGCCGCAATAAAATCTCATATGCAAATGTTGCTTCACGACCGTTACAAAAGCGGTGGGTAATAATGAACGTAGTTGAAGCACGCACGGTTCGTTTTTATACCTACATTTTTAGGCTCTCTATGTTGATCAGTGATGAAAATACTTTATATGCATTTAATATTTTTAGTCACTATTCTTTAGTGTTTCGTTTTGAATTTTGTCCTCAAATTGTGTTATGGCCTTCGTGGTGTCTTTTTTTAAAGTAAATTATTCATTCTTGATTTTATATGAACCACTTATATGGAGTGATCTGAAAAAGATTGAAGAATTTGAAACCATGTTACACTCATTAATGTAAGTAATAATGGATAATTAGTGTAATATGGTGGTCAAAACAAAGTTTAATAAAATACACTTCATTTTAAAATATCGAAATAAGTTTAATTCTACACTTACAAGTTGTCATGTTTTCTACCTACCTTTGTTAAGAACAAGGAAATATACGTATAAAATTTTTGGAAATTTCTAACACCAATTACTTAATGTTAACTTTAATATCAATTGTTAACATTTAATTGGAAATGTTAACTTTAATATCAATTGTTCTTGAACTGGCCCAAATTTCTACTGTCAGTTTTTAAACTTTCTGTTGACCACCATTATGGCCTATAATCCGAGCCGAGATAGATCAAGATAAAGACCGAAGTTTTTATGTGTCTATATTTCAGTTCAATGGAAATTTGACATCTCCATAAAAAGGAACAGTGAAAAATCCTTGGTTTGTATCGAATTACTTTACAGAAATTCTGCGTGTCATATTTTATACTTACACAACTAAATTTAGCAGATAAAACATATATCTTTATTTCAAATTATATCTTCAATGTTAACTTGCAGATTTACGTATATTGATCAGACTTTTTTGATTACTTTAAAATAAACTATGTATGCTTACCTTTCAGATCATACCATATGTGAACTATAGTAAGTTCTATTTGTAAAAAATAACTACAATACTTGTTATAAAGTTGTCACGATCCTCTCCATTTCTTAGAACCATTTTCTTATTTCCTTTTATTTTAGTTTTAGTTTAGTTTTAATAAGACAAAAATAAGTTATTAATGCATACGTCGGTCCCTTAAATATAGTTACTTATATCAATCAGTAAGCTTATAACAAGTAAATATTGTAATAATATTACAAGCAAATGTATGAATAATCTTCTTTGCGGAATTATCGAGACTTCAAAATGTTCAATAAAAATCTAGATATCACTAGTATGAAAGTAGAAAGAAACTAAGAAAAACATTTATTGACAGTGTTCAGTATAATAGTCTTTTTAAGCTTACAATTTATTAGCAATGAATTTATAATAGAAACACACATTTTAAATTAGCTTATATGCAAAGCTAGGTGTAATTCGTTATAAAAATTATTTCTTATGGAATAAAAATTTTTTGGAATAGTACCCAGTTTTGGTTGTATAATGCAAGCTTATTTTCATTTCATAAAAAACACGAGTAACAATGAGTGGAAGCCAAACTCATTTACTTTAAAATATTCAAAATGATTCCACAATATAGTGAATATAGCAAGGAGTTTATAGCAAAAAATACTATATGTACTCAAAATAATAACAAAAATAGTAGTGTAATTACATCAATGACTTGACTATTCATTTGCAATAATATAACATTTACACCACAATAATGGCACTATTTAAGATAATAATCATGTTATTTAAACAGATATTGTTTTGGTAGAGAGTGTTCGTCTTAATTAGAATAATTATCGCTGAATTATTTGATCACAATATGTACAGTTTTGTCCATTTTACACATCTATACCTTAGAGTCAGAGTGTATTACGTCCACTTGTTTCCTGTGTGACTTAATGCCCTTTGACTCTCCTGACAGTTTTCAAATCATTTGAAAATGGCCAATTTTGGACTTGTACTGTTCTTCAACCCAGCGATTCAATTATAATTTCCGCGCAATGTCAATCATATTGGTGCATGATTAGTAAAATATCGTGGAGCCATTTGAGAGGGATTCGTGGAAAGATGAGGGAAATTTCGTCAGACATTTCACAGACAAATTTGCATACAACGACTATGGAAAAATATAACACTGTGGAGGCTTGACGAGTCTCTCTTGCGAACATATTATCGGCGGAAGTGTATCCCGGTCGAGGAAGTAGCCGGTGAGCACCGCGGCCATGGGAAAAGATCTGCCCGTGAGATGTCTTGTGTTTTCACGACCGTGAAACCGCCTGTTCGACGTGTATACACATTCTACGTGTGTTCACCTTCCAGTTGGGTCGTTTCGTGGTACATTAACGCGTTCCGTGTCGCGTACACCATTATTAACCTTTAAAGGGTTGGCATATTTTTTTATTGAAATTTTTAATTTTTTTCATGAGAAGTCGATGCACATGTAATTTATTTAACTTTGAAGTAAATATTACTCGCCAAACGGAGTAGAAAAGTTCTAACAAACATGGATAATCCATTGTCTCCATGTGGCACAATAGATTTTAAAGTGAGCAAGATACTTAAACGGAAACAAAAAGTTGTTTATAGCTTTGGAAATATTAGTTTTTTGACCCATGTTTATTAGGTCTTCTCTGCTCCATTCAGAGAGTACTATCTAGCTTAAAAGTTATGAACTCTTTTTTCTTTACACTTTGTATATTCCACACAGTTTCCAAGTTTCTTACTGATCTATACATATGTATATCGACCACCGCAGTTCTCTAAAAATTAAGATGTTTTTCTAGTTTGACGATCGATGTTTAAAAATTGTTTAAACCAATCCTGAGAAACATATTAATTTAAAACTTCAGGGCTTCATTTTATTAAAAATAACGATTTTATTCAAAATCGTATTGTGAGAGTACCTGTACCTACTTCAAAAAAATTGTTTTGCATAGCAGCTATAAAATTAGACATACTTAGTTCTTTAAAAAAAGAAAATCAAAGAGATTTTTAATCCGTATGGGAATGGCTATTATTCTTATGCCATTACGTTTAAGTAAACGGATCAGTTTAGTCCATTTACTAATTTAATTTTACTAGTTTTTAAGTTTAACAAATTTGTTTTTAAAGAAGTTATAAAAAACTCTTCTTCATATTTGAACAATTTAGTATTTTAAATATGTGATTTTATTAGTAAATGTTTTCAAACATGCAGTCACACAATGTGAAAGATGTTTCTAAAGCCCTAAAACCTAATTTTACGCATAAGATTTACGTAAATGACTTCTTATATCTAAAAAAGAAAAAGCACATACTTTTTATCACATATATGTTCAGTTTATCATTCTATTAATTATTACATATCATAATGATTTCCGAAACCATAAATTTCAAGAATTGTGACATAACAAAAAAAATTATTTAAATATTTGTACCACAATATATAAAAATCATTCTTTAATTTTTACTTAACTTCAGTAACAGGGGAAACGATATCTACTTTCTTTAGAGCTTCTTTATGCAGTATTAAAAATTTACAGATTAAGTTAGTAGATTCCAAAGCAATTTGTGATAAATGTTCCATCAACTTTCAAATGGTTACGCAAAGTATGTAACGAAGTACCAAAACTCCAATAATAGTCAGCTTGTGAAATTTGAAACTTGAAATTTTAATATTGATAGAATGCACTCTGTGTGGAAACAGGAAATAATTTAATTATATTTATTAATTGCATTCATCAAATGTCTATAATAACAGTTAAACATATATATTAATGAGGTTGAATACCTCAGCATATTAATATTGATGTAGTCGTCTGTTAGACAACATCTATGCAGATTTCTTCATATCAAACCGAATTAGTACATTATAACTGAACCTTTCTAATTTCTCATGGTAATCAGTGCAGGATCTTAAAAAGACATGTACATTAGGGGAAATATCTACTTATTCGTGAAGCCTTGTTTAGCGCATCAATTAAAAATAAACATAATATTTGTAGAAACTGGTACATTACTTTCGTTCTAATTTTCACGCATTTCTCACGTACTATTTTTTCAAAAACTGTGCGATGTGCAAGAAATTTTTGTCTAGATTTCTTAAGTTACGTATCTACATACTTTTCTGCCATTGGTTGTCAGCTGTTGCAAAGTTGTACGTATACCATCGTTTGATCGTAGAATTCCTTCAATTAGCTGAGTTCCACGGCATTGTTGAAGAGAAGTACGGCGACATGCGGTTCAGGTTGAGCGATTTCAAGGGAAAGGACGATATCGAGGCATGAGAACGACCCCAAGAAGTAATTGACCTGCTGCTAAAAATTCGTAGCTACCTGCCAGGAAAGACTTCCGCTGGCCGACACGCTTCGACTCTCTTCTTGCCTGTTCGTGATGGTAGTTTCGAGAACAAAGAAACAGAGTTTACACCTGTACCTGAAAATACCGCAAAAACTGCTGTCCCTCGTCTTCCTTAAGAATACAGACGTTTCAGAGTGGAAACGTTCACTCTCCTCGCGTTTTGAGTTCTCCCCGTTTGCCTGTCTTCTGCTCGGGCTCTATCGAAAAAGTTCATTTTTAAGAATGTAGTATTTTTACGGTATAAATTTGCTCCTGTCTATAAGATGTTTCGCACAACTTGACCATCTTCAATATCTCTTATTTTTTGTGATAGGAAAAAATGTTATAGGAAAATATTTGTTTGGTTCAAGTATTATGAAGCTGAAAGACATTTTGAACATTTGCTACAATTTTTTTTCTTCATCAGTTCTTCCATCATAGTAGTTTAGTATTCACCTACAAAATTATATTAATTATCACGTACACAATTTCTATAAATTTTTGTATTCAAGATCACGTGAAGGTCATAGTATGGAAAAAATATATAGTTTCATTTAAAGAAACGTAGTTGATCTTGAAATCTCAAAAAAATGATCTTAAGGACAATTTTTTGCCTATCATAAAGCATATTTGCTTCTTTCAACCAAACAATGTTTCTCTATCACATAAGATAAGAAAAGGTATTTAAAGTGGTCAAGTTATGTGAGACACGCTATGTACTAGTACTTTTCTGCCTTGTCATTATTTTGCTGTTTTTAGTCTCATCTATAATCAAATAATTAGGAATGGTTGAGCAAATTACCTAGAGAAGCGTTTTTCTTGCGCTCTTTAAGCTCGTTGCTTGTGACGAGTCACAAGACTTTAGTAATAAGGGTTATTGTATGGGAAACATAAGGAAAATAATTACAATATTTAATATCCTAATTTTTATTTCAATATGTTCTGTAGTAAAACTGCTTCTTTTTTCTCTGTACACACAGATACTGTACATTTTCATGGTGTATTTACTTATATAAATTGCAACAATAATTTTATTGCGCGATTTTAAGTATGATTTTATTTCTCTTATATTTTAATTTTACCTAGTTTTGTAATAATATTACATAATATTTATTTTCTAGCTTTTTGTACCTATACACATGTAACAAGAGTGTATTAATTTAAAATTCATTGACTTAATTTTGACTTTATCTGATCATGCATAACTGTACGATGTTCTGTATACGTGAATTTTGACTTTAACTAAATTTTGAATTATTTTTTAAAAACATCTTCTATATTTTTATTTTAAAATCAAAGATTCATTACTACGATGAAGTATGATTAGAAAGTGGAAACAGAAAAGATAATTATTTATTGTAAATACAGTACTTGGTTTATTAAAAATATAATAAACAAGAACAATAAGTGATTTTCAGTCAGAAAGCTATGATAATATATTAAAGATTTTTGAAAATGAATCGCACTGAATTTTGATCACGTCTTTTCTAATACCTCTTCATTAGAATTAATTTCGTACATTTTGAATTTCTATTTTTATGTGGAATTATCGTTTTTAAAACATCCTATATGAGTAACATGGTAGAAAATGCGTTGAAAGAAATATGCAGGAAGATGATAATTATACAGGGATATTTACCACGTTTGCAAAATTATTAGTATTTGAAGGCTGAAAATATTTAAACAATTTAATACAGATATGTCTGATTATTCGAATACTACAAATGAATATCAAATATTACACATCGATCATTGAATTACAATTTTGTTTTACAGATTTCATCCACTGTGTATCTCACATTGTATTTATACATATTGTATCAGATCAAAGTAATCGGTGATAAAGCTGTTATTAAAATTCAGTATTTAGTAACCTTTCACATTTTTTGAATAGTTAATTTTATTTTTTTTAAAATTTTTTTTTTTTTTTTTTAATTGTAATAGAATGAATGTTTTCTGGAAATAAAGTGTATGATAAAAACCATTTATATGTTTTAGGTTTTGATCTTTAAGAATATTAAAAATATTATTTTGACCAATATTTATGGGAGTAGTGCTATACGAGATGAGTAATTTTAGTTTCATTATACCTAAGTGTTTGAATAATATTCAAATAAAATATTCCAATCATTGTGTTGGAATATTTCTGTACAGAAAACCTCGACTAACAATCGCGACTCTAGTTTAGATTAGAGTTGGGAAAGCTTAAAATCGATAAGGAATTAGGATGGTGGTGAGAGTCGCGTTCAAGGTCAAATTTTCGTTAAACGACATAGGGAGAGATGAGCGAGAAAGGGTGAGAGAGACCCTCTGCAAAAAAATCCAGCTGCAGAGTTCGACGACACGTAATGAAATTGACTGCTCCAGGCAGCTGCCTGTGTCTGGGCAGAGCAGCACGCGAGAACAAAAAACTCCATTTGAAATTGCAACTTTCATGCCGATAGTCAACATTTAGAGACTTTATTTCGATTACCCCTTTAAGTTTCATCTTAACATTCTAGAAGAAGGTTTTTCTTAATATTATTGTAACAATAAAACTATCGTTTTAAACCAACCGAGAAAAGAATAGATGCAACTGAAAATATCTTTTTTTAAATACAGTAGGCTCCCGTACACCACAAACTTCTACAACGCGAATTCCTATAACGCGTGAAAAAACGCTAATTCTTTGTACAACGCACTAGTTATTCGCACCAATATTAATTCGCATGTTTATTTTCTCAATTCGTCACGAATTCGCTGACACTGTGGAAAATTTTCATTGACCTATGGGAGCCTTTATACGAGAATTTACTGTAAAATATTTTATTGTTTATAAATGAATTACTTAGATAGATATTTAGAATTACACAGAAAGAGTAGAGGGTAACAAGGAATTGAATTTTTACACAAACAGAAAATGAATCAGGCAAAATAAAATTCATGACTGTTTTGACTAATTCTTCTTGTGCTACCAAGCGGTCTCAGACAGGCCCCCCCCACCGAAAGGAAAAAGAAATTTGACAGGGTAATAAATTTATGTCTACAATAAGCGTTAATCATAATTTCAGGCGTAGATAGTTTGCCAATTTTGAGAAAATCCACGTAGTTGAATATGCAGGGGCGTTCTCTGCTTTAACGGCAATATTTCTGGGGCATAATCCATAAATGAAAATAAGAAAAACATGTAATATAAAATTTGGTTGTAAATTATTTACTACAAAATTACAGACTCCAACGTACAAAATACACCGTAACGTGTGAACATCATTAACAATTTTTTCAAAATTTCAAAATGATCACCTTCTACATCAATGCCAACTTGACATCGATTTAATATGGAATTTACTGCATTGCAAATTTCTTCATAATTTTGCTGCATCCCAGCAATAGAATTATTAATTTGTTGAATTAATTTGTTGCGTGCACTTACTTTTCTACTGTGGACTTTATTTTTGTTGCTGAGACGCAACAAAATCGTGAAGAAATTTACAATGTAGTAAATTCTATATTAAATCGATGTCAAACTTGCATGGATATAGCAGGTGATCATTTTGAAATGATATAAAAATTGTTAACGAAGTTCACACGTTACAGAATATCTTCTATGTACGTTTTTGTCTGTAACTTTGTAATAAATCATTTACAAATAAACTTCATATAACATTTTTTTCTTGTTTTCACTTGTAGATTATGCTAATAAAATATTGACGTTAATTTATTAGGTATTAGGTTTATGATTTGAAGCCGGGGCAAAGGAAAACATAAATTACTATTACTCTGCCAAATTTCTTTGAAATCGGTGGGGCCACATCTAAGACTTCCCTTGTAAGAGTAAGCATGTTGAAATTTTAAAAACTATTGAATTTTTAAATATCCTAGAGACGTTTAAATTCTTGCTATGTATAAAGAATATTTAACTTCATAATGTTTAGAGACATAATGTTTAATGTTTTTTTCGAAATAGCCATTGAAGTCTTTTTCACATCCAACAGTACAATTGAGTTGGTGAGTCGAAGAACGGTACAAGTCTAAAAATATTTTGAAAGAGGTATTTAATCACAACGTGTAGTTCTGTGCATTTTACATATCTGCACCCCAGACTCAGAGTGTATCAAGTCCATTTGTTTTATATGTAACTTTGAAAATAGCTAATTTTTGAACTTATACTGTTATTTAATTCATCGATTTAATTAAAAAGTAATTGGTGAGTGGTACTTAATTTGAAAAACGAAACGTGGAAAAGGAGTAAATAAATGTGATTTCTTTCTGAGTTAACGAATTATAAAATTATTTCTGCACATCGAATCTGATAGCCGTACGCGAATTGCTCGAGACTCATAACATCGTAAATTGGAGCCTGTTCTGCATTGGTGTGCTAGACCCTGTTCTGCATTGGTGTGTAAGTAAAAATCGAATTTCGAGTTATGAACGTAGTATCATTAAAACTAATAAAATTAATGATATTTTTACTAATAAATATTTCAATAAAAATCTTTGAAATGTTTGAAATCTAAAATTATTTTTATGAATTGTCTTATCGTGCAATTGTTATTTTACGTTTATGCTCTATGTGTAATTTGGACTGTAACTAGAATTTTAAATCTTTAATATTACTATTTATATTACTAACAATTCTAAATAAACAAATATTAATAATATACGTATGTATACTACTCTTTTCGGATCCCATCTAATGATAATTAAATAATTAACTCTGGTGTTTTAAATGAACTAGGTTATATTGTACTTGTAACCTACTATTCTTGTATTGAATCAATTATATTAATGAATAATAATAGTAATTACGCTCAAAAATTGCCAGAATAGGTTATTTTAGTTAAATTAAAGCTTTTTTGTGGGCTAACATACCAATGCAAAATTATAACAATAAATGATACTTTTCATAAAACGTTTTCAAATGAAACGAATAATCAGACATAATAGTTGACTATATCGCATTAATATTTTATATAATATTAGTATAATTAATATTATTATTAGTGAAGTATTATACATTATTATAATACTATATTAAAGTGTATTATTATAAAGAAAGGAAAAATGTTATATAGATTCTATAGTCAGTGATATAGTCATCGTTCCGAAAATGTATAATATTTTAAAAAACATAAATATTTGTTTTATAATATTATTTTACATATATTGATGTTTGCTTGTATACGAATTTAATATACTGATATCTTTCATAAATATCTTGTAATCTTAATTTTTATACATTCTAATAGGTATTTTATTATAAAAACTTTAATAATACTTTATAATACGTCAAATTTATAAGATATTTAAACTTCAATGCACTTTCTGTTTGGGTCATTCCACGCGAAATCGGGCACGTTTCGGAGCAAGTTCTTGTAATTTGCTCAAATTTGAATATGTTGTAGTCTTTAACGATATTTAAACGTACCCTAAAGGATTTTTCAAAATTTTGAAAATTGTCGATTTTACAGCTATTTGAAGTTAAGTGCTACCTTTTTTTTAAAAAATTATAGCTATTGAACTAGTGAGCAGATGGAGATGAGCTTTACGGTGCTTATAGAGAAAACATTGAAGTTTGTAAAAAAAATTATTTCATTTAAAAAAACTTGTTTTTTAATCATCTTTTTTGCAATTATTTTAAACAAATGCAGGTTTTTAAGATGATGCGCGATTTTAAAAATCTGAAAAAAAAGGAGAATATAGTTGGATCCTTCCCCTTGATGGACAAACTTTCAAAAAGATGGACATTTTAAAATTGGCCCTGTGAAAATTGCCGAAAGTTGACGCTGCGTCGAGTCGCACTGCTGTGGCGGGCGCGTCGTCGCTAGCAGCCTACTCGACTCCAGCGGGCGAACGTGCGTTATTATTTGGAATCAAGGCGACTTCACCCAACATTACTCTACATTATCTCCGAGCATTTGCAAGGTTTAATGCAGTCAATAAATATTGGTAACTCAATCTTCGTCTTATTCTTGAAAACATAAATATAATCTCTTAAATCCTAGCTTTCATTTCGAAGATTTTGGTATTAATGCAGAATGGCACTTTTTTGCAACTTCACATGGCAAAAATGAATGTGAACTTGTCAATAAGTATCATTGACAAAGAGTGAGTTACCAATATTTGCCGCCTTGATCGCAAATAATAACGCACGTTCGTCCGCTGGACACGAGTAGGCTGCCAGCGACGACGCGCCCGCCACAGCAGTGCGACTCGACGCAGCGTCAACTTTCAGCAATTTTCACAGGGCCAATTTTAAAATGTCCATCTTTTTGAAAGTTTGTCCATCAAGGGGAAGGATCAAACTATATTCTCCTTTTTTTTCAGATTTTTAAAATCGCGCATCATTTTAAAAACCTGCATTTGTTTAAAATAATTGCAAAAAAGATGATTAAGAAACAAGTTTTTTTAAATGAAATAATTTTTTTTACAAACTTCAATGTTTTCTCTATAAGCACCGTAAAGCTCATCTCCATCTGCTCACTAGTTCAATAGCTATAATTTTTTAAAAAAAAGGTAGCACTTAACTTCAAACAGCTGTAAAATCGACAATTTTCAAAATTTTGAAAAATCCTTTAGGGTACGTTTAAATATCGTTAAAGACTACAACATATTCAAATTTGAGCAAATTACAAGAACTTGCTCCGAAACGTGCCTGATTTCGCGTGGAATGACCCGTTTATATCCATAAATTTTCTAACACTCTATGTTAATTTCTTCTTCTTTTTTGTTTTTTTTACACAAATTTTCCCCGATTAATATTTTTGTTATAGTTATTTTAGTGGCTTGAAAGCAAACCGATCTATGTCACATTTTAAAAAACTTAAGTTAAGACCTTAATCGAAATCTAGAATATGAAATTCGTATTGACAAAAAGGAAGAAAGGGCACTAAAAGAATCTATTCACTTAAAAATAAGGGTTCAAGAAGGTATATATTCATTAAACAGTATTACAGCTGTAATTTACAACTTCTAAACTTCAAACGCCAATAGCTTGGAGATAAAAACATGTGACTCTAGTGTTCGTGTAACAATCTTTATTTATTTTTATTCATAAGCATAGTCTAATTGTTCAGCTTTGCAAGTAAGCTCTATATATTAGCAATCTGAGAGTTGTAAGGATAAAAGTAGGTTATAGGTATAGCGTTTTGGAAACAAAAGGGCGGAACAGAAACGTATTTCCGTAATCCATGTCAGCGATGTGTCCCTCGGATGGTTTAAGCCCGTAGATCGTGGTTATCGAGCCAGCTGGGACAAAAGTCCATTTATTAGACAAGAACACGATTCACATTCGACTCACTTCATAAGCCCTCTCCTGTGCGATTCAAACCGGTTCTTTCGCTGGCAGCGATCACAAAGAAACCCTGGTGCTTTGCTCGCGCCAGAAACCTCCGCTGCCTATTGGCCGAGTTTGCCTCTTCCTTTTATTGCTTCAAAATTGTTTTCTTACAAAAAAATAAATAACAGATCTCATGTGATTTCTTCTCCATTATTCTGTCAAAATATAGTTACTGTATTTGTTTGTATTCAACAAGTTATCAATAACTATGTATTAATTGTAACTTGCTATTCTATTTACTTAGGATCAGTTACCGAAGTTTGCGTATCTGTATTTTCTGAATTTGTAGTTTCTTAGAGATTACAAAAATGTCTTATTCTTTTCTACTAAAATGTTAAATTTCTAATTTTAAGGTAAAGTTAAGGTTTAGTTGTTAAAATATCTATAATCTTAATAGCTTAGGATTTGTACTACCATCGGTTAAAGCTATAATATGGTTTAAAACTATTATACATTTTTGAATTACCCGTATTTAAAATTCCAGCATTTATTATATATTCCTGTCTATATTTGATAAAATATCATAAACTAGCACGCTCGCTTACGTTAATTCTAAAATTACCAAATTAATCAAAATAACTAGTTTAGAATGTTATGTTTTATTAAAATTACTAAATTTTATAGTATTCCAGTTTCTGCAACTGTACAAGAATATTATTATAATATGCAAACAATTCATTTTTATTATTAAAATCTTTATATAATTATATAATCCGAATGCAAAAAGGATGTAGACATATTTATGTCAATCGTTAATAATTCTACCGTTAAACTCTACAGTCGTTATTCGGTATAGTTTTGTAATTCGTGACCAACATCAAGCTTACGCACTATATGAAACTTGTTTCTATAATCAATTAACCCATTGAGGCTCACAGTTGCGTAAACCCAATGTTATTGAAAACTGTAAATCTATATGTATCTACATTTTATACATTATTGTGTCGAGACAAAAAATATTTTATAATAATAAACATTATGTAGACGCCTATTAAATAGAAAAGATTCATAAGAATGGCTATGACTTACAACAAACACGTGTAGGTACTCTAGTGTTACAAATATTTCAATTTTTTCAATTTTCAAAACGTTATGGAATCTAGACAAGAAAAGAGAAATAGGAACTATTAATATTTATTATTAAATAGGAAGCCAGGTAGTTTACTTTAAAGAAAAATAAAGCACTAAGTTGAACAAGAAACAATTTATTTAATATGTTCACACCTTAATGGTTGTCTATCGACTAACCATTTACAGAAATCAGAGAGTATTTCAAAACCCCCTCTTTGCTAAGAGCAGAGTAACCAGAACTTATTCTACACCTAAGTGTACATCAACTGTTTACTTGCTTCACAAACCGACCAGGCTTTTCCCCAGTTATAAAGCAATAAAACTATAAACCCAAATTTATGAACAAGGTACTCTACATGGAGAAATTCTATTTATTATATTTTTTTTCTTTTGCTCATTTTAACAGGAACGAAAAAAATATTAAGGTAATCTTTAGGCTCCCCTTTCATAATAGTAATATGAACAAATACAGTTCAGTAATATAAATTCACTAAAAAAAGCAGTAAATGGAAAAATAGTAAAAGAAATTTTTGTTAGGCTTTAATGGGTTAAGCAGGAAAGAAGAAAAAGAATATATATAGAAAATAATATAATAATTTTAATAAATATAGAAATAGTAGCGAGTTTATAACAAGTAAGAGGCAAATTATTCTTTTCTTTAAAAGAACGGAAATATTTTTCTTATAGTTTGTACGAGAAAAAATGCGCTTTCCCTCCCTGAAACACCATATCCTCCCCTGTGTTTTCTCTCTTGCCAGGTCAGAGCCTCCCTCCTTAGCTTATCAATCGTTCCATCGTTTTAACGTAGACGTTTCGTCAGGTGTTTCAGGTATACAGCTGCTTACTCGTGGCCAACCAACGTACACAGTTACGAAAGTATGGTGAAAGGGAAATCTCGTCGATTGTTGTTGTTGTAACACTGTGGGGTTATCGCGCTCGGCTTCAGTTTTATAGCGTTGTAACGTCGTCGTTCAGTGTCGCTGCTTGCTCCTTTAAACCCTTTAAACAGGGAACCTTCGTACCTTTTACGCCCTACCGAACATATCGTCCTCCTTTAAATGTGCAAATGTATGCACCCTAGTATTGCAATTATTAGAGATTACTCGCCGATATAAGACCCGTTTAGGTTACACAGTACGACAATTTGATTTATCCTGAAAGACAACGAGTGAACTGCACGAACCAGCAACAGATGGTTACTGAGCTTTTGTAACGATAGTGCTCAACTGCATTGAGTTGTTGGTGTATAGATAAATTAAATGGGTGTCTAGAAGAAGGGTGTATGTTACATTTCAGTAAAGTTAGAGGAAAACGAACAAACATTTTATTGTTCACTGGAGCAATTAAAAGAGCAGCTGGTGTGACATATACCCTACTTCCATTTTGAAAAATAAATAATATCTAGATAATCCAGTAATGAAAACGTAATTTATTAACTGCAAACACAAGTATGGATAGAAAAATTAAAATTATCAAAATGAAGACAACATGATAAAAATTCCTTTGTTGTTCAGAAGTCATAAACTGTACTATTTGATGTCAAAAACTTTGCCAAAGCGTTTTCTACACGTAGAGTCTTCATTAACCGAATTTGGAATACTTAAAATTTCTGTTATTTAGGGTTACGCATATTGAGTATAATTACAATAAGAGTAGGTACAGTAGACATTAGACATCCATTAAGACTTAAGAGACATTCCCACTTATTGTTAGTGGCATCGATGTTATGCAACTTTTAGCATAAACAATTATTATACACTTACAGACTTAGAGTTTTGACATTTGTTTATTCGTTAAGTATCTGTCAAGATAAAGCAGTGTAATTCTCGTGTAGTTATCTGTATTATTACTCAAGTTATTTTATGTTTCCCACAATGTATCATTTTGAATAGCTGCCATGATTCTCGTCGTTGTATTCATTTAAAGTAGAAAAATGAAAGATAATCTTAAGCAATATGATTGTAGTTACTGTTTGAACTAGAATAAATAAAGAAAAATTTATTTTGGCAAAGCGGTAGTTATGTAAAGTCAGTATGTATTTTTTTGTAGTGAAATTTTGAATTTTTTTGATGGATTACAAGAACACTATTGCAGACACTGATGTAATTCTAGTTCTGAGGATAACGGATTATCTACTTAATACGTATGTAAAATTAGTAGGAAATCGGCTAACCTATTATTGAAATACCATGGCAGCCATTTAAAACGATATGTTGTGAGAAATATGCAATAATCTGAATAATAATAAAGATAATTGCATGAAAATTAGATTACATTATCTTGAAAACTAACTGAATATGTAAAAAAAATGTAAAAATTCTTGGTGTGTAATTATATAATAATTCTTTATTTCAAAGATCGCCTAAAGGTAGAGATGTCCCCTTGACCAGTGAAATAATAGTAGAATGCTGAAGAAAGTAAAGGTATCTATCAAAAGGTTGTTTCATTGCATTTTCATTGAATGATTCGCTGTTTGTGGACTCATTTAAGAGTGTTATTATTTAAGAAAGTAGGGAGCTACAAAGATGTTTTTCTGTGTTGGAAATAATGTAGGTACTTACATACATTTCCATAAAAACGAATAGGTACTATTGTACATTTTATTCCTTAACTGTTTCACTAAACTTGTTCATTGAAAGGACAATGTTACTCTAGGTTCGTGGAATAATAATATCTATTTTTATGTTGTAGTAAAATATGTAAAAGTGTGTTTTAATTTTGTTCTTTTAAGATTATTCGTTGTCCACGTTTATTTCTGCAACTTTATTAAGATGTAGCTCACATGGATAGTGATTTTCCTATTAGTATTCACAACTTTTGGATAGATATCGCGTCTAAATTCAGCGTATCGCTGAAAGCTTTACTGTTTATATCATCAGAGTTAGAGAACACAGAAGTGATTTTTTGTGCTTTTCTAGAAAAGTGTACAGATGCACGAATTTTTCTGTGAACTTTAAACCATATGATATGAAGAGGGTCAGGTATAACACTGAACAATTTTTTTCTCACTCGCGCTTTTTGAATTCTTAAGATGTCTATTAGTTTTTTAAACTTTTAATGTTCAAAATTACATGCAATATGTCGATTCTGTAGATTAGGAATGAAACAATACAGTTTTATGTCTAAAAATTGATGTAACTTAATAGTTAAAAAGATACCTATATGTAAAACCTACAGATATTTAATATAAATAAAGTATAGTATCATAAAGGCAATGTTCTATTAAGTATCTGAAAATTCCTTTATCAAAATGCTTGCTAAATCTGTTAAAAAGTTCTATCCGACTTTAAATAAAGACAAAATGCAGTAATCGGACAAAAATTTCTTGCAGGCTTGTCTCTCGACATTAATTCGAACAGGTAGCTTATTATATTAGAAAGAACTCAAGGAACCATGGATGTTGAGTTATTACCTATTTCAAATAAAAGAAAAATGTCAGTGTCCAAACGAGCCCATGTCCACAATAGAGCCCATCAAGTATAGCTACCTACATAGTTAAAGATATAAGAAATTCATTTACTACTGTCAGATGAAGTTTCCAAATTGTTAATGCTGAATCAGGAACTGAGTTGAAGATCGTTTAGCTATGAATGCTAGGATGGAATAGAAATGACGCAGAGAAGGAGTCCCCTTTATGACCTGCGAAGGATTTCAGGTTGAGTAGCTTCAGGATCTTAGGATCATCTATCGCTCAAGGACCCTTCTCGGAACTCCAACTGAAGAGCCAATGGGGGGGGATTATTCTGTTACATGAGCGAGATACAATTTTAGGAGGACCCTCTTTTCCTTAAACGACCGCGAATAAGATTATGCTTTTATGCAAAACGTTTTAAAATTCATTGAACTGTAACAAAGATTTTAACACAACTAATTTTTTGATCATTTGCTTTGCGGGTCAGTAAAATTTTTGGCACTTAAACATTTTCTAAATTAGGTGTCAGGCTAGGTATAGCAAGAATCGACTTTTGCTTTAGTAATCTTCCTTTATATTAATTCGTTAAAAATTAAATTTCTTGTTTTGAACTTTCCCAACTTTCCAAAGTTTTGAAAGATTAAATTTCAATATCATTTCGAAATGAATTAATAATGTCAGGTCGGTTTATTTGATTGTAGTATAAAAATTTACACAAGCAGTACAATATATTGCTATTTAAAGAAACTGATTACATTTCTCAATACAAAATTTATGGGCTTTGTTTTAATTATTATTATATCTCAAATAATATTTACCATCCAAATGAGTTAATTTTTATTTATACACATCATAGTATATTCACATATTTATATTTGCTTACAAGATTTCTAATAACATTTATTTTGGAATAATTATATATTAGATATTATTCTTTATAAAAGAACAATCAAATCGAATGGCCGTTTGATACACGACTGCCATATTATTACGGTCAAGTGGACATTCTTTTCCAAGGTTGTTTCTTCGACGTATCCCTCGGTCAAGTTTTTGCCAAAGACATTGAGAAGCAGCCAGTGCCGTGGCCGTAACGTACGACACCCCGTGATACTTAATATCACCGCTTTGAGTCGGATTACTTACTTCGTTGTTACATTCCCCTCTTTCCTCGTTTGACTCGCAACACAGTCAATTTTCGTAAAAGAAAAAGTGTCCACGTAAGATGACAATATTTATTTCTGAATTGATTCAGAGAGTACAATGGTAGCTCTGAAAGCGTGTTGAGTAATAAAACTCTTTACTATTCTTCCTCGTGGAGGAGTAAAGTGATTCGAGGAGGCAAAAAGATGTCGGAGTTGATGAGAAGAAACGAGGAAGGAGAGGAGCGAATCTCTAAAATATTAAGATGTATGAAGGCGATCATACATATACGCCAGTCCCCTTTCGTTAGTAATCGGTCTTTCACCCGCGGGAGATCTCAACGAATAACAACCTTGGGTCCTTGACCGCTTTATTTTCGTCTGTTTTCGAGTCTCCTGCTGCCTAAAACTCTCGTTGAACTCGTCTGGTGCGCCCACGACGTCTGGTTGCATCAAACGCGTCTGTTCCGTTTTTCCTTCCCGTCTTCCCTTTCATGTCCTTCTCTCAGCCCTCCTTTTTTCCACTCGTTAAGAATTTCCATTCAGAGATTAACGTGTGCTTCTTGTCCTCCAAAAGCCGCACGATTTCGATAACAACTATGTAGTTGCACCAATTCGGTAATTCATATAGGCTAAATGCACTTTCCAAGACACGGATGAAGTAACAGAAACCGTTAACTTTTCCTTGCCCACGTTGTGTCTGTCTATTGCAATTACTGGTCCATGAAAATTGTACTTTGGTATGGCGATTGTAACAGTTAGTGAATTGTCAATTGACGTATGTATCTACTAACTTTGGTTCTTGAAATGAATTACTCGAATGCCTTAGTCTGGGTTATTTATCTTCACGCGTGCGATAACCTTGCGCTTCTATAGTTACTTTATGGTTGATGATTTAATTGGAATTGAATAGTAACGTCGATATAGTCATATATTATGGTATATGTACGTAATTGAATTACGAATGGGATACTCTATGATATAAAATTTAGTAATTAGATACCAATGTAGTTACAGATGTCTAACAATTATGATAAATGTATTATGTAGTTATAATATGTATGTAGACTGTATGTATAATCGTCATGGTTTTTACCTGTAGATATAATTTAGCAGCTAATATAGTAGTGAGAATAACACTATACATAGCTGACGGATCACCGTTAACAATGACAAAGTATCACCGTTGTTCTACATAGTTGGTAACTATAATACCGACACAGTATCATTATAGTAACATATACACGTAAAACTAGGAATCGTGGTAATGAATATTATAACTGATATAATTGGCAAATGAAGCAGTATAACAACAGGTATAGTTGGTTAATATAGTCGTTAATATAGTAATTGATATCATTGTAGTCACAGTAACAGTTTTAGCAAACACCACTATAATATAATATCGCTGTGTATTTTCTTACTATGTGATCGACGTAAAGTTACGATTATAGTAAAATATAATTATGCTGACAGGTAATGACTAGAAAATAGGATATGGGTATAGTCAACTATATGGGTATACCCTATTTTATGTTTTCACTCTTAGTCTACAAGTACCTACAGTAGTTATATTGTTTAGTTAATATACTTTGCAATTATAGTACATTGTTCGCTTTTATAACTACAGTACTTTCTGTTTCTCTATAAATTTTGTACGATTGGTCGGACTAGCGAATGTATCATCAAGATAAAGTTGTTATACTATAATGTAGCGTAATCAATAATACAATAGAACGTAATATAATATAGGTATAACTACAAGTGTGCCTGGTTACTTTATCTACGATTGTAGTATAATTAATCCGCTTACGGGTCAAAGTGAATTCTACTTCTTGGATTGTTTAAAATTTTAGTCCCAAAACACTTGATTGTTGCCTAACTTTTTATTTTTAAAATATATATAAGTATTTCTGTTTTGTGGAATTAACCGATTTCTTTAATGAGCGGTTCAATTGTGCTTTATAGTTATAAACGTATATAATAAAAGTATATTCCTCTTTAGTTGCATATAGTCACTGACTATACCAGAATATATCTTAACACGAATATATCTTATGTTAACTATAGAACACTATGGAATTAACTATACGACACTATGGAATGTCATATCTTATGGTATTGTCAAAGTACGATTGCTATCATAGTTGATCAGTACATAACCAGTGTAGTCATGAAAAACAATATGAATAATAGTACAATAAAAAGAATATTACATTCATTGCACTAACGGTAATGGAATAAGATCAAAACATATGCAACGTCTTTCTTGGCATCAGCGAAAAGCTAATGTAGCAACGTGGATGCACCAATTGGTACCTACATACATGACAGTTCCATATAACTGCTGATTTCAAAGAACGTTAGATGTACCAGACCATTTGTAACTGGAGTGATATTTATGCGAGATTAGGTGAACGTTAGCTCCATGAAATTACTTTGTAATTTTTAGGTATACAATCACCTAAACTGCTTCCTGCTTTTCCTTCCGCTTTTACTTGAAATTCCTATACCGCTCACTCGTGAGACTCACATTGCCATTTTGCAACAACTGAGAGAATATATCGTAACCCTCGAATACGAGGAAGTATTTATTAAAGGCGTGGGCGTTGAAAAAACGAAATACCCAACGAAGTAATTCAGTTCTTGCGTGGAAGTCCGTCAAAGGAAGTTCCATTACGTCTCTCTGTGTCTAAAAATATCGTTCAGTCACGTAGACTTGAATGTCTCGCTCGTGTAAAGACCACTCCACGGTGCGAGGAGTTACCACGAGCAGCAGGGTCAGTTCTCTATGCATCTTTCTGTTTTCCCTCTCCCACTCGTTCACATGATGCTCAATATCTTCTATTCCGTTCATGCACATTTTTCAATTCCTGTCACATATATAAACATCAGTAACATTGGAACTATTTGTGTAACCATTAGCACTCTAGAAATGTCATTAAAATTGCCAGTTGAAAAGCAGATAAAAAAGGTGAAAATACTTATTCACTAAAAGACTGATCTTGCGCGACACATAATATTATATTTTGTGGTGTTAAAGGAAACAAAAAATGTTATCCATCAAGATTATTTCAGTTGTACTTACATGTATCACCTAATGATTTCTTTAATTTGTGGGTGTGCAATTAAAAATGAGAACGTCAGCAGTGATTACCTGGGGAAGTTATAAGAAATTGTACACCGTCATTAACTTCTCTTTCTCTCTCCCTTCGTCTATCTTTTCGTCTCTCTCCCTGTCTTTCTACCAACCGATAATTCGTTAGCTTTAGTAGTCTGTCGTATCGCATCCGGTGTAACGTCTGTGCATACGTGAGCCCAGGCCTTATTTTCTCAACCGTCAAACTGCCAAAAACAGTGGTAAATCTGTGAAATATAGAAGAAACTATAGAAAGATGAACAGAGAGATTCATCGTGAGAGAGAGAGGTCATCGTAGCATAGAAATATTGAATGCGAGAAAAGATAGGATAGAGAGCGAGGAAGACAGCGAGGAGGTATACCTGCAAAGGATCAGGGAGCAGATAATCACAAAGGACAGAAAAATATAGTGAGCATCGAGGGAGCAAGAGAAAGAGAGATAAAAGCGTGTAGATAATACGAATCTATGGGAAAGGAGTCAAAACGAGAAGAAAAATACATAGAACTCTAATACAAGAGGAAATTTTATTGGTTTCTTTTTCGTTAGGACCACCAGTGATTTAAATCTTCGCACAAACACAGATACATAAATTTCCCTATATAAATTGATACACTATAGTAGCATTTAAAGAAATCCTAAAAGAACAGATATCAGAAGGGAATGGTGAATCGTAAGGAAAGAACAGCGCTTTGCTACAGTAGAGGAGTAATCGCTACGTTTCACAAAACCGCGTCAAAGGCGTCAGAAAACCTGCGCAGAACATCAAACATTCGAAGAAACAGACATAGAAAAATGGTTAGCGAATAAAACCGTCGGTGAAGAGAGAAAGAGAGTCATAGAGGGCCATGAAACGGAGGACGATCAAAGAGCGCAATGCACGACGCATAACGTGGTGGCTGTGTACCCTTCGTGAACGCAGTGAACGCACAGAACCACCAACCAGACAGAGATAGAGCGAGGCGAATTAGAGAGGGAAAGAATGAGGAGAGAGAGACCGTGGAACAGAAAGAATGAACAGAGGGCGATACGAGGTGAGGGAGGGGGGGGCACGGAGAAAGAGGGGTCGAGTGAAATAGTTAAGTGACAGGAGTGGGGGTTACGAGAGAGGGGTAGGGAAGGGGAGGGTGGGTACTACGAGACCACGCGGGTTCTATAGTAAATCGACTATAGTACTATGAGTCAGTCACACCCACAAGCCGGTTGCGAGTTCAAGACCCTCGTTGCATACCCGTCGTGCATACTCCGTGTGTATGCAGTGATATAAACGCGCGCGCGCGTGCGTGCGCAGCGTCACGCACACGAACAGGACCGAGAATCTATTGGCCTCGCTGCACGGCAGAGATCGTGAAGATGATCCTTAGATCAGATAAAATCGGCAAAATTCGTAGGGACATAAGAAAAATATTAATGATGCTACTGAATGGATACGCGCAGACGTATATAGTATACTTTTGTACCTCCCTTTCGAATCAATTTCTACGCCAATGAGAACGAACATCAGGCCGCGATCGTAGGTAGTCTGTGCGCGCGAGTAGATTGTAATGGATTCTTTGGCAAGGATTGCTCCGTTGTACGGTAGAGGTCAAAGGCTGGAAGCGATCTATGAAGGTTTTTAACTTAAAAATATTTGTGTAGTCTGTTATATTCTTATATTATATTCTTATATATTCTTATGTTATATTCTTATGTTATATTCTTATATATATATATACACACTATAGTACTATATGTATATAGTATATATATCATATATACTCTCCAATGGACTTTGTATATATTTTGTGATCTCTAATATCTTAATTTTTTTTTATTTTTAATTTTCAACTTGCTATTTTTATGTAGTGTACAATTTCTAGATAGCAAAAGCTGATAAGCAAGTAGGGGAAGCTTAAAGAATAAGCAATAAGAAATATTATTGCTTAGATTGTTGATTTTTACTATGAGATTTTGCAAATTAGGTATGCTACCATTCATGTAATACCTTTTGTTATTAAGAAAATTAATTATTTTTACACTTTAATCCAGTAGTCTAATTTAGGAAACCGAAGGTCCATCCTAGGAAATTAATTGTTTTGAGTGGACTGATGTCACAATTATAGAAAATGACTTGTCTAACTTTCTATATTAAATTTTGAAAAAAGTCAATTACATTATCTTGAAACCATAAGTAGTAACATTTTTTCCGTTATCTCTTAAATATTCAAAATATTTTATTACCAGCCTATAGTAAAAAATATTGTAGTGACCTTCCGGCAATCTTCCCTTATATCATGATTTTTTAATTTTTTAGTACAGCAATTTTAAAGTTAGGTAAACCTACATGTCATGAATTGCCACCTTGTTTTTTTTTAACTGTGTGATATGTACAGGTATCATCCTTTGTAAACTAATAGATTTTATCTAGATACATTTGATTAATTACTAGATTTTATCTAGATACGTTTGATTAAAAATTTATAAGTTTTTATAACATGCAAGTTCCTTTTTTGGTTTGTGTGTAATGATTATTTTTAGTTGTTTATATATATTTTTGTACCTAGATGGAAATAAATCACTCACAGGAGAGTCATTAATCGTGAATATTGCTATCGCTTGACTTTTATGGCCATGTTTCGTTAATTAACGTCGTTTCCATGTTGTTTCATAAGTTTCTCGGGTATACATATATCCGTATAATCGCTATCCTCTCTCGAGTTGCAAACTGCAGTTCATGCAACCACAAGAATATGTATTAAACTTGATAAAGACTGGGGGCATCCGCGAGAGTGGTCGATAAACGAGAACTAGAGTTTTAATGAAACTAATATTTCAATTTGAGACCATCTCTATAAAATAATTCTCATACAACGATGAAAAGAAAATAGAATCGATCGTCTGCTACTTACTTCCTGCGAAGTGTATAACTTGAAATGCAGCATTTTAATGCATATGACTATACTAAAAAATAAAATATTTTTATTTTTTCACTATAATCATGATAACAAGAAATATATAAACTATAATTTTGAAGCGTAAATACTAATAACTATAATATTTTCCAAACTTTATCTTTTTACTACATAATCGAGATATTTCAATTATTGACTAATGTGGTAATTTCTTCTATTTTTAGTCAGGTGAATGTTGGATACGGAGAGTAGACACAGTACTGGGCTGGATCAGGGACCGACGAGGGACCCTTGGCTCACCATGGATTATTACCTCGGTACGGACAGCCTCTCCCTACAGGAGATGCTCGACGTTGACATCAAATGTGAGATCGAAGGCGTTATCGGCGGACACACGGAGCTGGGCTTCAATTTTACAGATATGTCCGCCTTAGAAATGGACGACGATCCTATTGGGTGTCACAATGACCTCAGTGGATGGTTTGGCTCTACGAGTTTGCTCAACGGCAATAGCAATAGTTCTAACAGGTGGTTATTATTCTACTTTGAAATAAGAATCTATACAGTATTTTCTCGATACGACTCACTGCAAATAACAAGTTTGTAGAAGATAAGAGTATATGACTTTTGCGTTAACAACTCAATTTTGTATTGTGAAAGATGAAAGTTAAAGAAAATGCTTTTAAAAAATATGTATAAGGGATAGTGACGAGTTTATAACGAGAAAATACCGTAGTTGACATTCTTTATGATTTTTGGGCAAGTTATAATTATGAAAAAAGAAATAATTAAATTGGTAATTCCAGAAAATAACCGTGCACAAAAGATATAATTTTTTTTAATGCATTTCTCATTTTTCATACTAAATATTGAGGATAATGACAAATTTAATGGAAATTAAATTTGCAGACTATAATTAAATATTATATATTTAAAGGAGGGATGGATTTCTCAAAACCTCAAAAGCCAAGAATATTCCATGTTTTGAAAATTCGAAACTTTGCACTTTTCTCATGACTCGAAATTCTCGAAACTCAGGTAAGGAACAAAACTATCCAAATTTTAAAAAATTCTACGCGTCTTCAGCAACTGTTTTTTACAAAACAAAATCAGCACTTCAAGTTTCGAAAGTTTCGAGTTTCGAAATTATAGAATGTCGGATTCAAGTCTTGAGAATTTCAAAATTAAATTCTAATCCAATTCTAATTTAAAAGTGTTGTCATATGCTGTGCAATAAACAGATAGTAGTTCACAGTCAGATTCCGAGAATGACCTTTGATTAACTTGATTCCTTTCTTTTAGTAACTTCAACCTTGATCTCAGTGGAGGAGATGCTGCCTCAATTATGGTGAACCCAAACTCAGTGATGCCTCACATGGCAGTTCGTAGCCCAACGCCAAGCAATAATAAGAGGCACTTTACCTTTTCGCCTAAGAGGGAGATAAAGGATGAGAAGATCGAGATTGAGGACGAAACAGAGAACGAAGTCAACAGTTACATTGAGAACGACAATGACAATGATAACGATAATGACCACGATAACGACAATGATAATGACAATGAAATCGAGCGGGAAAATGATATCGAAAACGATACTGAAACAGAACAGTATGAGAATGAGATCACAGAAACAGAAGAGGAATCTGATGATGAGCAAGAAATTTCGAAGCCGATGACACCATCTAAGTCAAAAACAATCTCAATATCGACAGCGAAAACAACTTCCCCTCAGTTTATAAGGACGCAGACCGTCCCAAAAATAAATGGAGTGTCTGGCATCAGAATGCAGAACTTCAAAGTGTTGCAGAGTCACAGTCAGACGCAGCACGTACGGAAACAGATCTATAACAACAACGTGCACGTCAGTCCAGCAGGAAACACCGTCACTACCGTAAAAAGGAATAAGGAATTTGATTTGACAGACTACGACGACAAATCCTACCCCAAACCAGCTTATTCTTACTCTTGTCTAATCGCTATGGCGCTAAAAAACAGCCAAACAGGATCTCTGCCGGTCTCAGAGATTTATAATTTCATGTGGTAAGTTGGAAATCAATATTCGAATAATTTTTACAATTAAAATGTTTGGAAAGTAGTGGATATACTGTAAAATAGCAACAATTGAGTATATTTAACGTATAGTGCATTGTTAAAGAATTTTTCAAAAGATTATAATATCTTCGTACACTGTAATGTAAGATAATAGATAAAAATAATTTAGGGGGTTTGCTCGTTATATAAACTGAAGAAAAAAATTTGACGCATTGAACATTACAAATTTCATCTGGTAAACTATAAACAAAGAAGGATAACCTTTTTGAAAGAATTGGAAGTTGATTAATACTTTTATGATACTGAACAATAGAATAGAGCAAAAATTCCTATTTGACAAACGATATGTCAACGATCGATTATTTTCGACCATTTGGCCGGAAGGACATGGGCTGGTTGAAGCCCTCCGATGTTAGGCCATCGAGAGGAGAAAGTATTGTCGTCCCTTCTTTATTTCTAGGCCATGAGCAGGGAGGCTGCCATTTTGTATGGGTCCCCTTTAGAACACCAGGTGCATGCCTGGGGTACAGTCCCCATAGAAAATACGCCGGCTTGCTTTTTGTTTAACCAACTGCCACTTCTCCTCTCTTCGTTGCTCGCAACTGGTTACATTCACATCTATAATACCTATCTGGAAATAAAAATGTTATCTTGAATTAATATTGAGCAAAGAAATTACTTTTTTATGTTTAATCACTATTTACTATGCGTTCTATTGTGAGATTAAAACATCTATTCCAGTTTTAAAAATGGTGTATTAACGTGAAACTGTTGATTAAAAATGGTGATGACAAAATTTTGAAATCTACGATATACCCTCAGATCAATCATCTTGTTATCGTATTAAAATGAATTTTAAAATATCAGACGTATTTTGAACATTTTTTTCAATTTTCAGTGAACATTTCCCTTACTTTAAAACTGCACCGAATGGTTGGAAGAACTCAGTCAGGCATAATCTCTCTCTCAACAAGTGTTTCGAGAAGATTGAGAAGCCAGCAGGAAATGGAAATCAGAGGAAAGGTTGCTTGTGGGCGATCAATCCAGCCAAAGTGGCGAAGATGGACGAGGAGGTTCAAAAGTGGTCCAGGAAAGATCCTCTGGCTATTAAGAAGGCAATGATATATCCTGACCACTTAGAGTTGCTAGAAAGGGGCGAAATGAAGTATGCGGGTAGTGGGGACATATCTGAGGAAACGGAAAGCTCGGGGGATGAAGCCGTAGAAGAGAGTACAACGTACGATGAATCCATTCATAGCCACGTGGCGGCGAATTCAGTGACAGACAGTTACGACGAGAGCAGCCAAGATTGCGATATAGATATCACAGAACATTTGTACGATGAGATAGACATAGAGGACAATAAAGAGGCGTTGCACATGCAACTGAATATTTCCAAGCAAGAACCGTTCGAGTATGAGCTCAGTCCTAGCACGAAAAGGCAAAAAACATTAACGGGGGCAATACAGGGAAATTATGTGTATCAACCTGTGACCACTTCGCGAAGAAAAACGCCGCTTCTGGTACGAGCCGGCGCTGGAAGTGGCTCCTTTCTTAAAATAGATTAAGTTTACGCGTTTTAATTGCGAATTTCTAGTTTTTTATGTATCCATAAGCGTAGACGAATCCATGTATAACGAACGAAGGGCACTTTGAGGAAAATATTTGATACGTTGAAAAGATATCATTTCATTAATTGGTGTTTTTATACTTCTATGTCTTTCAAATGAAAATTCATGTCTGCTGCTATTTTCCGTTTTAAATGACCTGCTTTTATTTATGGATATAATAAGAGGAACCAGTTTTCTTTATAAAGTTTGTATCTATTTATAAGCGGAAATGGAATACAGCAGCAGAAAACCTAAAAGAGGACTTTTATATCATGAGAACGATCACAAGAGGAGAAGATGGAGAAGTCTCCAGAATTTATTTTATAATTACAAGATGCGCATTTTTTCTATTTTTCTATAAACAATTATATTGCAATTGTAATTAATCATTTTTACACTAAGGAACTTCGCTTCTAAATAATTCTCAGATCGATGATACAAGAGTCTTACTTTAAAAGTAAACGATTAATTATATTTTTTATTTTCAAAACGTTTCTTGCATATGCAAGGGAAAACTTTAAATTATTAATTCACTCTAAGATTGTATATTTTAGTTAGTTAACTGGAATCATTTTTAATCAACTAATTTCTAAACTCTGAAGGTCTATTTCAGTTTTTCTCTAGTATCAAATATTTTCTGTCAACGTCTTGACAACCCAACAAATTAAGTACGTCCAATTTTGAGAACTAACTTCTTTTTAATCAATTCGCGATTAATAGATACAATCGAAGTATCTAGTTCCCATTTGGGCAATTTTTTATACAAACAAGTATCTTTAGAATTAGAATGACCAGAAAAAGGAAAAAGAGAAAAGAGTGTTAGGATAATTGCGTAGGTCAATAAGTATTTTGGTCAGCGTGTGGCCAGACTGATGTATTATACTTTTTTATATATTGCTCGACTATAAGTAAGAATTGTAAATGTTTCAGCATTTTGTATACCTGACAGAAAATATGAGGTTACTTAGATTATTTGCACTATACATTAATGGACACTTGTAGAGAGTACAAAGGATGTGACAGCTAATCTTAGAAAAGAGGATCCAAACAAAATTTGTAAAATTTTGTAGCATATTGAAAATGTAGAAAAGGTTGGGGATAGTATACCTGATTTAAAATATTCTGTAAGTTCCCAACGTATAAATTTCTCTCTCATGCTTTTTTCTTCCATTTTTTATGTCTCTTTGTGTCTCGATTCATTCATTATTTCTCCTTAGTTTGTATTTAACGTAGTACCGATCAAGCATTCCTCGAAAGTTGAATTTTTAGGCCAGTGGAATTACTAAATAACTTTCACATCAAGCGTGTAATTATAATTCTCTTTTATTCTTTTTTACTTATCTAAGAATCAGTTATGTATGTATACATATGTATGTACATGTTTTAGTCATTTGTCTACTTAATTTTTTTCTAGTTCTGTCTTTTCTTCGCATTCTCGAGAACCATAGTGAGCTTATTAATCACAATTAATCATCAAAATCTAAGGTTGTATGATAAAGAGGTACAACATACCGGAGAAAAATAGGAAAGAGTCGAGTGCAATTTTTACGCGTTAACAATAACAACGCAGAGATTTTGTAGAAGTTTTTTTCATACATACACGCGTGTGCGCGCGCGCGCGCTCTAAGCACATGTACACATACAGACACGTTTTCTTAAACTGTAAAATTATAAATAATTGTTGGACTAACTGTTCAGCAATATCCTCACCGTGGAAAATCGTAGGATAAGCATATGTAGCAGTATTTTGAAATTTTTACATGCTTCACGACTCTTCACCTTTGTCTCAGGTATGTTTCGCGAATGCAGAGATTCTTTTTTATGTTTATGTACGTTGTAAAGAAACGAAGTGAGAAGAAGGAAATAACAACATATTCTAAAAAGTAGAAAATGACGTCTCGAATAGATTTAGCGAAAATCTGTAAATTTAGCGATAATAACTATCGTCTTTTTACAGAGTATAGTCGAACAAAGTTGGCTGTTTAAGATCATTTCTTCGACTCTGTGGACACAAATATAAAGGCAAATATTGTTCTTTTTTCGATTTCGCATAAGGTAATATTCACTCATTAAATAATAATTTTAATTATAAAGACAATATCATATTAATGATCTCATTTTTTATTTTTGGATCTTATGGAATTGATTTCAATTATAATAAGGTATTTTTTAGAGTTTCTTTCAAAACACGAAGAGAGTGAGTGGTCCTTACAGCTAACTGAACTTGTTTCGGCGATAGTTTTACAAATAGTACAGTAGTTTCATTTTGTATGGATGCTGTAGTAAGATGTTGCTTTAAGATGTACAAAGTTACATTTTTTTCTTTCATAAAACACAAAACGAGAAAAAAGAACAAATCGAGACGTGGGACCAATTGTATTTAGAGTCTCTATAAGTTCAGTAATTTTTAAGTTTTTTCTTCGTTTGTTGATTGTAAGATGTTCATTTTAAAGGACGTGTTTTCTTTTATTTTTTTTATTTGTATAGGCACTGTAAATATCCTTTTTTAATATCGAAATAAACGTACAATGATTTATGACAGAGCTACACGATTTATAACAGTTTTCAACACTCAGTAAATGTTTAAGCACAACGATATTTGATAAACTTAATGCTTCAATGCAACACAGTCGTAACTCTATTTTGGTACTTTAGTCTGAAATTTAATTTAGACACTAATAAATTGATTAGATTGTTTGAGCCTGATGAAGAGGTGGACACCGCCTTAAAGAAACTAAATGTTTCCTTATTAAATAATAATTTACACTGTGTTCCTGTTCTTCAAGCACTCTTGGTTTAAGCACCTTGGCTCGTGTACACCTTGAAGAATGCCATAATAATAATAATATTAATACTGACGTATTTTTTTAATGCATTTTAAGCAAGAGGTGCTGCGAGAATCAGGTAGTGAAATAGACAATTTGTAACTGAAAGATTTGTAATAAGAAAGCAATTATCTTTGAATAACCGAATTCCCATTTGTGAAACTTAGTATTACAATAAAAGTATTCGCAATTGTTATATTGTAAGTCACACAGTGGTAGACATATGAATTTTTACTATGTAGTAATGGTATTTCATTTCATTTGGATTAATTAAGATGTTTCGTATTCAGCAGAGTAATTAACTAATTCATTTTTGAATAGAGAACACAATTTATGCTTTTTTATATTATATTTTACTATTGTCCTTCTAAAAACTGAAATTATAAACATAATTATAAACAGTATATTTCGTGTCAAATGTAGAAAAATTGTAGTACAATTGAATTATACAGTTTTCTACTTATTCTTTGATCAAACGATCTCTCTTTAGCTGAACATAGACTTGGTATGTAAATGAAAGTATATTGTAGCATTATACTAATCAATTTTCGTGTTAAAAATTATGCTTAAGAGTTAGGTTGTGATTTTGATTCTTTCTGTTTCTTTTTCCAAATTTTCACTGCATTATCTTGTGCATGATTAATGAGATAAAGTGAAACACCTTTAAATGTCATTACTAACATGTGACTGATGTATCATGTACTTTTAGCTACTATGTTGAAGATCTCGCTTATGATTTATGTTAATTTTGCATAATTACTTAGGGCTGTTTCAAACATCAAACTTTTTTCTTTGAGTTACATTCAATATAAACGTATTATGAACCTCCAGTTGTGAAAAAGTCATAATATTATGTATGACTGCATATCACAAGTACAAAAATATAGAGATTTCAATTATTGCATTCTAATGATTGTTATTTAGCGTTAATTAAGAAATTAAAAATAAAGAAATTGTAGATTTAAATATTTTTATTTTTCAAACAAAATTCAACCCTTTACATATTATTATCATTTGAGAAAAAAAATAGTAGGTGATCCTTTCTAGGAAAGCATTCAAGCTGGAGGATCATCGATAATGTAAAACTCAAGATATGAGTTATTGTATATAACCATGAATAGTGTCAATTGTGATGAATATTGATCTAATTAATTGATTAAACAATTGTGTGCAGAATGTGCATTCCATTTGTACAAAGATTAACCCTCTTTTCTATAAAGGAACAGGAGGGAAGGCTTTAAAACTCACAAGTTTAATGAGAACAATTTGTTCAAATTATTGTAATAAATTCCATTTTACAATTTTAATGTTTTGAATGGTTTAAAAATAAAGAGTTAATACCTGAAGCTAGAAAAATTCCACAGCTTCGTGATAAAAAATAAGCTTCTGCGAATAATTCGTAATTATATTAAAATAACATAATAAGAAGATAGAGTAGTTTTTGTACCTGTTTGTAATATTTCTATACGATATTATTAATGTAACCTTCGTCTAGATACAACAGAATAATTTGTAATAATACTTGTATAATGTGCAATGAGAAGTTTCAGTAATAAAATGTTGAGAAATGTAGCTTTTCAGTTCGTTAATTTATACAAATTTTAGTATTTTATAATTTGATCTTTGTGAATATTTTGTAGAAAAATAAGTATAGATAATCCATAATGAGTATTTATATTTTACTATTAAACATTAAACAATCTTTAATCACTACTTATCTGTTTGGTAATTAAGAATTTAGTAATTGATAATTAAGAAAGAGAAACTTTATGTATTAAAAGGTTAGTCAAATTTTTTCATTCGTATATCATCTATTTATATTTGAAAGTCTAAGTTAAAAAAAACTTTTTGTTGTTAGAAGTGTTTTGATTCTTCTTTTCGTTTTAAAATCTGGTATCAACGCCATCTGCAGAATAAAGTCTACTAACGAAATACTTGATCGATAACTTGACTTTCATATCTCATGTTCTGAAATACCGACCTCCTACAAAAACCACTGATTTTGGAGCGCCCTTTACAATTTTCAAACGTTAAATCACAGCCAAGTATGTGCATACATACGTATGACTGTGGCTGGGTATAAGGAACATATTGTACTTTTGTCACTGATGCTAGTAAACCTAGTTAACGAATAAATATTTTTACCGCATTATCTAATATACCTACAAGATGTCACACACTAGGTGGTCTACTTATATACATATGTACTTACATACATCTCTAAATCTCCATCTACAACCTAAATGTATTTTAAAAAATTTACAAAAATTCTTAAATACCGTTCCAAGTTTATAAAATATCATGCAATAGCTTTTATTGCTGTATGTTAACTTAAGCTTTTTAAACAAGGCAAGAAAAAATTCAAAAACAAAAATTGTCTAAATCGTAAACATTATTCGTAACATTATCATCTTTACTGTCGATCTGAGACGATCCCAAACTGCCAGCCACACAGCTTATATTAACTGAACATAAACCCATCACTTGATGGTACGTAACAGGCTACTTGTGAGGAACCTCATCACACGCTGTCGCGTGATGGGCAGCGAATGCTTATAAGAAGAGTCTAAACCTAGCTCGGGCGTGAGCGATAAAGGATTAATCACAGTTAACTTATAACTGATTTTTTTAGTTTTCATTCTTTATTTTTATCATAACAATTTATGTTTACAAATTTTAAAACATCCGAAGAGTACGTTATATCATCAGTATGGTCATTAGATGACTTTATACAGTAACTCGTGATCTGTAAGGTGAATAAATTTTTAATATTCAAGGGAAAAGACAGTCTGTGTTTTTTAATATGCTTATTTCTGTTGTAAATATCTAGTTAATAGAACTATATTACAGAACTAAATTACAGTACTACGGTTAGAGTACCCAAAAAACATTTTTTATATAACAATTACAATGTTACTGACGTATCTCTTCAATTTTTTGGCGCGAAAATTCATTAAAATGAAAATTCCAAAGTATTGTAATTTTCGCAACCAAAGCTTTTCACACAATCTAATTTCACTCGCTTATTATTTAAAACTATGAGCAAAGAATCGTTAACTTTATATTTCAGAAAATGAATAAAGTTTCATAAATTTTGTCAAACATTTTCTTTTAAAGACCTTAAAAATAGAGAAATATCGGAAAATCAGGCATCATTGATTTTAATCATCTCCTTAGTCTTGGTTGGATAACGTGTAGCAACACTTTCAGGCGATCAGTTAAGTAGCTTTAAGTGGATAGTTAATAATTAAAAAGGCTTGTCTACGCCGTACCGATTTCAACAGAGCTTGAAACGGCATTTCGCGAGTGTATCACGCATCTGTCATAGGATCGCGATATTTCCCCTGAATGGTAATGCGCTGCGCGACGAGAGGGGTCAGGAGGAAACAGCTGTTCTGTTGCTGCTGGATGGTTGGTTTGACAGGCTGGTCGAAGAATAAGCGAATGTTTTATCCACACTTCACGCTTTTAAATGATATCGCGAATATTTCGTGGGGAAAATGAGAATGTCGCGGTCAAGAGAAAACGGCAGATCGACACGCTGAAAATTTTCAACGACAAGTAAGACGAAATTAATTTCACCTGATAACATAACCTCTTCCCTTCAGTGCGTTCGTCTGTCCGATGTCTGCCTTTCTGCCTGCTTGTTTTTAGTGAATCTCCAGTGGTAGAAACGTCTCCCTCGTATGTAGAATGTTTCGAACGAATTTGCGATTCTTGCACAAGGAAGAATAAGATAGAAATGAAATATATATGCGTCTCCCCGTGTAGCAACTTATGATTTCCGTTAAAGCGAGTTGAAGAACAAAGATAAATTAGGAACTAGCTTTTTCTTCCCGCCATGAAGCCTCCGTCACACATGGATTAATGATGTCATCGTTTTTAATGCAGACTGAAGTTATTAAGAGCTTTCAATTAAAGTCCTTTGTTTAAAATTCTGAGATGCTACCTTTTATTTCCTAGTAAATACTTACCAAGGTTATTTTTTATATTATTGCGTTGATACAGACGAAAGATTTCTTTATTCTCAGTTAAACTTTATTAACATACAGCTTTGAATGTGCTCTAGAATAAATTGAAATATATTATTCTATATACTATTATTTTTTACTGTTATTATATCAATTTGATTAAAATTAGGAATGCCAGGGATTGCAAATTGTTGATTGTCTGTTTCCCAGATTTCTTTATTGTACATAGTCTTAACATTATAATGTACAATTAATACTAAATTGTAGGAGATATGTTATAGTTGGTTAATTATTGCATATGATCTATTCTGTTGTAGTGTAATAGAATTAAGAGAAGATGTGGAATATCAAGTACAATTCAATGCAGGGGAAAGGAGAATGGCTATTATGGTCTCTTTGTCGCCGGAGTTTCCGTTGGAAAAACCAGTGCTTAGGGTTTCTCCTCCAATAAGTCACCCTTGGTGTAATGAACACAGCGAAATCACAAGTGCACCAGGGTTATTGAATGTAAGATTTCTCATATTGTCAATTGTATTTGTTAGAACATTAAAAACTGTGTTTTGTATATTAGTTTACAGTGCATAGTGATCTTGGTCGTGTTGTACAAGCAATTATTAGAGAGTTCAGTAAAAACCCTCCACAACTGCTAGAAGATATTTCTCCTGGGTCTGTAAAATCGCATAGAGGTAAATATTTTAGTCAATTATGTAATTATATACAAAGTAATTTTAGTAACTAGACCAGGCTATAGTTCTGTATCAAGTGAAACCAGAAGTTCATTGTTTAATGAGTTTTACTATCCTACTGTATGACTTTTTTCACAAGTGTATCGATATACTAGTAAAGTGTGATTGTAATTAATTTTGTAATGGAATTTTACAATAATTTTGCATGAATTGATTTCTCGTGTCATTTTGCATATGAAAAATATAAAATAAGGACATTGAAAACACAGTACTTTACAAAATATTTCAGTGTTCACAGAAATATTATTTTAATGTTCAGTCATTATGACACTATTCTTGTGTTTAGGCTGTTTAGCATCTAAATGTACATCTGATTTAGTTAATAAGCACACAATTTTGAGAAGTGTATCATATTCTGAAATAGTGATGAAAAAGCAATATGCTTATTATGTAGAGTAAATGCAATAAAATTGCAATAGTTGCATTATAAATGCACAGCAAAAAATTCCCTAACCATCTATAATTATAGCAAAGGTACTTTAGAAAAATAGAAAACAACTTTAAAAAATATGGTTTATGTCAAAACAGGTTTATTCAGATTAGATTCGAATTACGTGAATTTAAGTGTGGTAGTAAATCAATTAATGTGTATTTCAAGGCAAGGAAAAGTTGAAGGGACCTCAACTTCACTTGAAGCTTAAAAGGATATTTGAAGTCAAGTAAAATACATTCACATTAGTCATATTGCTTCAAATCACTTGTATTCAAGTAACTTGACTAATTTAAATAAGACTGAAGACGAAATAGAAACTTGAAAGGATATATTGTCCAGTGAATAACAGGTTTACATTGCAGAAGTTGTCCAAAATTACTTTTAATCAAACTGCTTCAATTTAAGTAATTTGTCTAATATGAATAAACCTTAAGCTAAAAAACATTGTCCAAAGCCAGTCTAAATTTAATTACACAAAATGAGTTAATTTAGAAGTATTGACAACATCACTTGGAACAGAGCTATAGTCTGACCTATTTGTCAGTATTATCCAATATAAGAAAGAAGACAAAGAAACTGTATTATTAATGATACAATTACAGATTTACAGGGAAGGAATTCTCCTTCATACTCCTTGCAACAGTACTCAGAAATAACACCGTCGTTTAGTTCTTACTACGCTACACAGTTGCCCCAATTTTCATCCCCTAGTGCGAGTACTTGTATTTATAATTACAATCACACAAATTCAGGAACTACGTACGTAGGTGATGGTCATACGAAGTTCAATTCTCCGTCGCAGCATTCGACGTATATCCCGAGTTCAAGGAGTAGCTCACTTCATAATACAGATCCGTCGAGATATAATTCGAATCAACAGGGAACGTATTTGAATTCACATTACTCAAACGCAAATTACCATCAGCAATCGTTATCGAATCAAACGAAGACCCCACAAAGTGTCGCGTTTCCAGAATTAAACAACCTAAGTAATGAGGAATTGAAGTTGCTTAGCGAAGACGACGATAGACTGGACGAATTTTTGGACAAACATTCCGAATTAAAAGACATTAACGCAACTATCGATGATGCAATAAATTGGGTCCAAAAAACTGCCGGTAAGTAATCAATGAATATCTAATTTTTAATTAATTATACACAAAATATAAAAGCAAATGTTTCGTTTAGTGTATTTATGAAGTACTTGACATTATCATTAATTCAAGATCATTATACGCTATTGGAAATTTATCTACATTCTTTTTCTCTTTTTTCATTAATTTCTCAGAGGCTAACGTAGTGAAAGAACCCGAGCTTAGAGAATTACAGTCTGACGTAGCCAATAAAGTGCAAACAGTTGCCACGCTCAAGGCCAGATACGATCAACTGATACAACGATATAATAAGTTGTCTGAAGTGTTTACTCCGGATCATATAAAGGAATGCTTAAGAAAAGCAGCAGATGAAAGTCATGAGGAGAGTGAAAGAATCGCTGAGGATTTTTTGAACAGAAAAATTGATGTTGAACGTTTTCTTAGCACTTATATTGAATGTAGGAAGTTGGGTCAAGCAAGAAGAACTAAAGAGGAAAAGCTGGCCCATCAATTGAATGAATTAAAACGAGCTGGCTACTAAGAATATAATGTATAATCACACCTCTTTTTCTATAAATCGAACAAACTTGTAAATAATTGCCTAGTTAAATTAAATGATACTGTGAATTTGAACGGCATTCGTGTTTACCAAATATTCTATAAATGGCAAAGGCACTCGCTGGCAGAGAATACCTTTATAATAACGTACTGCTACGTTATATAATCGCTTGTTACTTGTGCTGCGCCGATTAGTTCGATTGCGTTCTTGTGGTTAAAAAAAGTATTTGTGTATCTAAAAAAAGAGGAAAAAAGAAGCGCTGGTTCGAACAGAGTAGTATGTAATACTTGAATTAATTTTAAATGTACTTATGTTCCCATGCAAAAAGTGTCTATTGAATGAATCTAAGTATGCTATTGTTGCGCTGTGACCTACAACTGCGTTGATATCATTCTCTGACAAAGCACTTTTTTACTATGTAAATAAATGTGCGAAAGAAATACAATTAAATCGATTTTTCAAAGTTTGCTATTCGGTAATGTTAATCTTCTAATTACTTATCCTACGGATGTTCCTAAATATATAATGTAACATATTGAAATCTGTATAAATGGGCGAAGTCTGAGAGGAAGAGACCGAGTGAAAATGCTTTTCTTTTTTAAACTGTGCGGCGTACAATGTGTAATCGCAGTAGAATTGGTGATCCGTTATTTAAATACATACGGCTTAAGATTCGATAAAACAAAGATTGAAAAAAATGTGAAAATAATTATGTAGAAACCGTAAATTGTAAATAATTTAAAAAAAGTGAATTTTTAATAAAAAAGGAAAGAACAATGGATTCATGGGTATGATCATTTTATGGTATTGTCAAGGTGATATGAATACAAATGTAACTGAACTCTTTTATTTTCATATAAATACTTACGACTGTAAAACGTTCAGCGTTTCTATACTTTCATATTAGAAAAATAACATTAACAGGAAAACACGTATTCTTTCTTAAATGCATATTTCACTCACTTTGATATTAAGTTTCACCTACCAAGACAGCAAGACATGTTTAAGACTTTTCTCATTCCTAACAAATAATACATCGCTTTTCCACTGAATGTTAAGAATGTCCTACGATGTCTCCAGTTAATCAAGGATCAACAAATGAAATCATGATATATCGCGTGCCACTGGTGACTCGAAGTCCTTCATGGTAATGAGTTAGTCTTCCAGGATGCATTAGCATCCAGCCTGGCTTCGTGTCCGTCACAGAACAATTATAACGGATGAATCTACATCCTCCGCCTTCGTAATCCACTCCCGCTCTGTTGAGAGCAATATTGATGGTATAGGTTGAACTGTCATGATGTGGTTTCAAGGATGGTTGCTCGTCTGGGCGATATCTGACGACGAAGTTCATGAGAGCGCGTGGCGGCTATTAATTTACATAAAAATAATAAATTAATTGTTAACATATAATTTGATGACACAAAATCTTCATAAATGCATTTAATGCACGGAATAAATACGATCATGTTACTATTAGTAGAGTACTGCCTTAAAAATTGATCGAGGTTCGGTATCTGGCCAAGTTTGAGGAGTGGTAGATCTTTTAGGAAACTTGGAGTATGTTTTTTTTATGGAAAAAAAACATCTTTAGCTGTGGGATAATGGTCCCTGGCTATACATACTTCTGTATATTTATTTATATCTTAGATACGTAACATTGCCGATTCACCCCTTAGGGTCAGTTCCAAGATCTGATAGGCTAGTGCAGATTAATTTCGAAGGCAAAATCCAGAGCAATTTCTAAGGCATCACTATACTTAATGCAATAATAATATGTGCTACTGTTATGCATGAATATACAGTATACTTGGTCTTATTACTATTTAAGGGAGGCTATCACCCCGCCGAGCGTCAAAAAATAAGTACATAATGTTTAAAATTTTTTCGTAAATAGATACTAAATGAAAAGTTTAGTCTTTCTGCGAAAGTGTAAATGCAAGTTCCAGTTTCACTTTTTCATTTTTTAAAAGTAAAAATATTACAAAATGGCGGAGTTACTCATTGTTCCCGTAATCTCTACTTGTTGCTGGACTGTATATTACACAAGAATTGAGAGGTCTAAAATAAAAAATTTGTTGTTTCATAAACTAAAAACTATTACTTACAATGTTAGTGTACGATTTTTCAAAAATTTTAGTAATTATGGAAATGGTTGCAGTTTTTGAGTCAAAAAACTTCTTTAATCGATTGTAAGAAATCAAATAATTGAAATATAAAAAAATCGTAGATTACATTGTAGATAATAGTTTCTAGTTTCTGAATCAACACAATTTTTTTATTTCAAACCATCCCATTCTTGTCTAGGGCGATGGCCAGCAATTGATGTTTCACCCGAAGAGAACAGCGAATAGATTCGCCGCTTTGCACTATTTTTATTTTTAAAAAATTGAGAAATAAAACTTATACTTACATTTATATTGTCCAAAACGACTAAATCTTTTATTCGCTAATTACACTGTTCAACACGGGTCTGATTTTGTAAACGTGAATAAACATTTCTTATAGATTTCGACGTGCTGATTACGAATCTGCAAACCGTTTTTTTCCAGAACGTACAGTTTTTGAAAAAAATGACAAATTTTCAACTTTGGGATTTTTTTCTGCTTTTACCGTAGTAATTATTTAGTTGCTCTTTGCACGAAATGATTCTGTGGACTCTCCCGAATAAAGTAATATAAATAGTTATTATATAAACATCGAAATAGGTTTAAATAACAATTAAAGTGAAAAGGACACCCAAAACGCACCCATTTTTGCTGATACTTTTCACTTTATTTCAAAAAATAAGGGTCTAGGAGAAAATTTGACTATACCACGCGATAGAGCAAACCTTTCTACTAAGGAAAGCATTAGGCGAATGTTCAAAATTATTTTTGTTTTCAATATAGAAATAAAATAGTTTGGCGAAACGCGCGGCGGAGACAGTGGTACTCAATGACGTCAATGCGTATAGGGACCGCTGAACGGCAGGCGGTAGGCGAAGCGTCCTCCGCGCGCGCCGCTGTCATTGAGTACCACTGTCTCCGCCGCGCGTTTCGCCAAACTATTTTATTTCTATATTGAAAACAAAAATAATTTTGAACATTCGCCTAATGCTTTCCTTAGTAGAAAGGTTTGCTCTATCGCGTGGTATAGTCAAATTTTCTCCTAGACCCTTATTTTTTGAAATAAAGTGAAAAGTATCAGCAAAAATGGGTGCGTTTTGGGTGTCCTTTTCACTTTAATTGTTATTTAAACCTATTTCGATGTTTATATAATAACTATTTATATTACTTTATTCGGGAGAGTCCACAGAATCATTTCGTGCAAAGAGCAACTAAATAACTACTACGGTAAAAGTAGAAAAAAATCCCAAAGTTGAGAATTTGTCATTTTTTTCAAAATTGATTTTTTCAAAAACTGTACGTTCTGGAAAAAAACGGTTTGCAGATTCGTAATCAGCACGTCGAAATCTATAAGAAATGTTTATTCACGTTTACAAAATCGAAAAAAAGTGAAAATTTGTCGAACAGTATTACCTATGAAAAAATTTCTAAAAACGTTATTTTTTGTGACGTCTCAGGGTAGTGTCCTTTTTCAAATCAGGAACTGGGTATAATAATAGATAGCCCAATCAGAATACAAAGCTTATAACCAAAAAAGCAAGCAGTGCAATAGTGGTTTAAGTATTGACAGTGCATATAATTTTGTGCAACCAACAAAAAAGTACCCTTATGTCTGCACAAAATTATTTTTGATAATTCTTACACTCGTATTGTAGCCTACAAAAACATGCTCTTGTAAGGGGCCAACATATTCGTAAAGGAAGTTTAACCAAGACTCATGTAGACCAACTTGTCTCATATGAATATCTCGCGTTGGAACGGCTTCGTATCCGCCTTCAATTCGTGGATCCTAAAAATGATTGATGCATGCATTAAAAGTGTATTTAATATCTTACATCATGGTAATATCCGGTGAACACGAGCTCCTGCAGAGGTCTAGCGTACTCCTTTAAGAAGTATAGCCACTGAGATTCAAAATTCACTTGATTCATATGAATATCACGAGTCGGTACATTTTCATAACCACCCGTTAATCTTGGATCCTGTCGAAGAGATCGTATTTATAGTAGCATTATACTACTTTTACTTTAATTGTTTTGATTATTAACCTGTTAACTGTACATGACAAGTACTCGTCATGCAAAAAAAAATTATTGTTTGTTATTTAAATTCAAATTTTAGTGAAAAGTGAAACATATTTATAAATTTGTGAGTATATACATATTTTTTAATTTTGTATCTGTTATCTCGTCAAGATATTTATTCTATTTTTGACAAAACCAAACTCCTTTCAGAGAAACCGGAAAATAAAAAAATTGTTCATTATGGCGCGCCTAAATATTAAGCTAATCTTTACTGTCCTCTGCAGTGTTTCCAAAATAATATTCTAAAAGAATCAAGATATTAATGTTCAATATGCGCGATGCCAGTTTGTGCTATACTTTGTTTTAAACAATATCATTGTGTAAGAAGAGATTAAATTTTTAATTTATCATTTTTTTTACAAGTATTTAATTTTTTTGTTTTTTCTTCTAATAAGAAAATTACGTATGTTAAATAATTTCAATGAATTTAAGCAATAAAATTATTGATTTTTTAACAACATCAGCTGCCATTGCAATATAATGTAATTAAACTTTACAGTAGCTGTACATACTCTATGTTTGACGAGTATACGCGCATCTCTTCATTTTGCGATACAACGTAGGTATTGGCATATTATACTTTTCAAACAGAGCTATATAGCTAACAGGTTAACAGTCCAGACTGCAGCAATGTATTACAAATTTATAATTATGTTATTGATGGAATTAATATAAAATGTGTTTAGTTAGCGTACATTATTTGATCCGTCTGACCACTTTCCGAATGCTTCCATAATTTCTACCAGTTCCTTTGTGAATTTCTCGCTAACTATAGGGAACCAATATACGTCTGGGCAGGGCTGCAAAAAATATTTACTTGAGCTTTTAAGATGCAGACTTAAAGAATAAATTATAGATTTAAAGAATAAAGTATACTAGGACATAAATCTTACCTGTATAGGAGTTCGGTTAGGATTAAAATTTTCGGAGTAATTTTCATGTATATATCTCTTTTCCCAATCTAACTTGTTGTCGAGGATTTGATATAAGTCAGGATTGGTCAAAGTGATGTCATAGCTATCCGGGTTAACTAGATGTCCGAAATCGAGTCTATTGCTAACATACATGAAGATAAATCGTTCTCTATTGTTATAAGCGAAAGCCATGTCAGTGTCTAAATCGCCTTCCACGTATAACGGACGAGTATTTTTGTTGTTTATCAGTGTTGCATTAATTAAGTAACAGCTACTGACAAACGGTACGTTCCACAATCCTCTGAAACAGAAAATTTAATAATCTAGTCAAAGAGTGATCTAACAAATTACATGAAACATTTAATGAACTACTATTATTAAAATCAGCTATTCTATTGATTTTTATCCTACCTATTAAGCACTTGTTTTATTAAAGCCTATTAAAACTAATTTATTAGACTGTTCCATAAGTCCTTTTCATTGTCTTACTAAGTTAAGTGTGCAGCTTATAAAAAGGATCTATGGGACAACCTAGTATATATTGTAATCAAGAGATAATTCAGGCAAGAGGGACGAATCGTTCAGGAGTTAACGATTAATCATATATGGGTATCCCCTTGTTCTGACATTCTCAGGAGCTGAAGGTCAGTGAAGTGATAGATATTATAATAATCACTAGAGGGACTAGGATAGTTGTTTGCTTATCACGCGAGATAATATTGTTTTTTCAGAGGTCACCCCCTAAATATTTTGTAAGGCAATCATTCTTAAGCCATGATTGGGAGACGAATACACTAGCAATGGGTTATGTACATAATTATCCAATTGAGATTCATAACTCTGTCACCAGTGATGGCATGTTCATCCGGCGCAATTCGTTCATATTTTAGGCAGTAGGGATAAGCAGAGGGTCTAAAGCCACCGATTTTATTTGGCCACTTGAAAGAAGAAGCGTCCCAGATACCGTTCCACTCTTGCTGCGTACACTTGCACTTCAGTGAAGTTCTGAACTGCTACTCAGAAAACTCATTCTATGTTTAAGAATAAATAAGAAGATTAATGATTAGTGAACAAGTTGAAAATTGTTTGAAAAATTTGTAAACGTTATATAGTATGATGTGAAATCAATTGTATCTAAACTGAAACTGTTTTATGTTTTATCTTATTTGGAGTACATCGAAGTGTGATCATTACATGTAATGTGTACAAGGACTCCTATCTATCAGCAACATATGACGAGATGGATATTTCTGTGTGTATTGTTATTTATCACGTTGCTGATAAGTACGGAAGCGGCAAAAGGTGGAGGAGGCAGAGGAGGCAATAGAAATCGTGGAGGAAGATTGTATAAATCACGAATGCCTATTTTGATCCCTCATCGAAATCCAGCTAGCGCAAATTATTATGAAAATAAAGATGTGAGTACAAAACATATTTCTTTACAACGTAGTTCTTTAAAAATTGCAAGAAATTTCAACCCTTGTTTCTTTTCTTTCAATCAAATTATAGGGTGCAAGAATAGTGAAAGCTTCCCATTTTGAATTAGATTACATGCTGGGTAGAAAAATTACATTTTTCTGTATGGCTACTGGGATTCCAAGACCTGAGATAACTTGGCTGAAGGATGGAATCGAATTATACAATCACAAATTCTTTCAGGTACTCTTATTACTGAAACTTTCAATAATGTTGATGATATAATAAAATGAAATATTATAATGTAAATTTGTAGGTACACGAATCGCCCGTTGGTAACGATACACTAAAATCAAAAATGGAAATTGATCCGGCTACACAGAAAGATGCTGGATATTATGAATGTCAAGCGGACAATCAATACGCAGTTGATCGACGTGGTTTCAGAACGGATTATGTCATGATTACTTATTAAATGCGAACATGGTTTACTGATTTTATAATTTCAAAAAATAAGCAATGGAATCATGCTATATTTTGAAAGCAATATGTATAATATTATAAATTATAAATAATTCTCTTGTTATATAGTAATAAATAGTGACGAAATTAATTACAAGCGAAAAGTTAAATTTCAAGTGAACCTGAGACTTTAAAATAATAATTTGTTCAATTAAAATGCTACCGTAACGAATGCGGGTCTATGTAAGGAAATCAGATGAAATAGTCCGTGAATTTCTTTAATGCACACATTCCGTTATTATTAAGAATTCAAGTGCATAACGGAGTACTTAGAAATTCAGAGTCCCCCTAGCTCTTATTCATTAAATCGCAATTGACTCTCATAAGGGTAGTATATCTGTAGTACGAAGTATAAAACGTTTAAAATAGCTTTACACTTCAATAATTCTTCAGTACATCATCGAATTCAAGTTTCACTTGAGAATTATACCTAAAATTATACTTAAACAAAATTCTTGACTACGAAAATTGAATTTTTAGACAAATTGAATCATGTAACACAGTTGTCAGTTTTCAAAACAGTGGAGATTAATTTCATCAAAATAAATAAGAAATTCTATTCCTATTCTTTGATCCAGGCCTTTATACACTTATCCATCTTACTTAGTGGTTGAATTGAGTGTGTGCCAAATTGGTAGGATTAGAATTCCATAATGACATATTTCAAATAGGTGTCAAAGGAATAATGAACACACGTACAGGCAACATGTGTATGGTCTGATAGTATCTGTCTACATCTCTGTAATAGATAGGAGAGGACATTAGGGGAGTAATGAGTAGGTGACTGTCAGTTACATCGGAGTTTCGTGTGATCGTCGTACGTTGTCCGCACTCGGTGAGTATTCACGACATGTCGATGCAGAAGAATGTTGCACAATTTGTGAAATAACATTCTATCTCAAGAACCAAACAATGTGAAGACGTTATTGAATCATACATCAAAAGAGTCCTGCTATTCCAGGTCCATTTATACTTGAAGTCCTCAAACTTCCTTTTAATATATTAAAAAACTTGAAGTACAATGACACCTTACTTCATTACTTCTGGATGAACATTTAAATGTGTATCTTCTTTTTAAAGCTTATAAAGTAGTTCCATAGTTTTTCTTATCTAATTTAAGGTGTCTGTTATAGTTTGCTATGTTACTACACAAAGTGCTAATTTTATCACATGCTTTTATTTACTTTTCTTAGACCGTCATGTCACGTTCTATGGCAATGTTATTTCTGCTAATCGTATTGCTACTGCATAGCCAGGAAATTCTTGGTCGAAGAGGACGAGGTAGAGGTAAAACTCGGTCGCGAGTTCAAATAGGATTGCCCATAACTGGAAAGTACCGCGACCCAGAGAGTGATCAATACTATAACAATCATAACGTATGTAGACTACGAACAGCGTCAATTTTGCTTTCTTAATTATTATTTAGAAAACTGATAAATATCTCTTTAGGGTGCAAAAATATTGTTGGCGTCCCATTTCGACTTGGAGTATGTTTTAGGGCATAAAATCGCCTTTCTTTGTGTAGCGCGTGGAAATCCACGACCACATATCACATGGTTCAAAGACGGAGCTGAAATTTATACTCATCTCTATTTACATGTCTGTATATCTTATTTTGACCACAGTAATTAAATATGGTAATGTCTGACATCCTAAATTTTTGGTGTACAGATACATGAATGGCAAGTTGGTCCTGATAAAGTAAAATCGAAATTGGAAATCGATCCTGCGACTCAAATGGATGCTGGAGTCTACGAATGTACAGCTGATAATATGTATAGTATCGACCGCAGATCTTTCAAGACTGACTTTTCTATTGCTTTCGATTAAATTCATATTCTTGCTTGTAGTGTATAAAAAACAATTGTAAATTGTACTGTATAAAGTTACTAGTATGATAAAGAAAAAGAAATACGAACAAAACAATTCTGGAGGTATACCATTTTTATGTAGAAAGTTAGATAGTAATAAATTCAATTAAATGCAGTAATAGAAGAATTTTTTAAAAGCATTCTAACCACTTACCTTCGTTCATTTTTTACAATTTCCATGTAATCAAAACTACGAGCATAAAAACCGTCATCCATTATTGCACCCCAGAAATTACTCCACATTTTGTATGGTCTAACTAATAATGGTGCTACAATCCCTCGTTGCTGCTCTACCAGAAGTTTCAATGTATGTTCGTTATCCAGATGAGAGATGGAGTCAACCGAAAAATATCCAGAGCATTCCTTCAACAAGCAATAGTCCCTAAGGAATAGTTTAGGTTTTAAGATGAAGGAAAATGAATGAGAACCGTTTCTAATTCGTTTTTATAAACATACATGGCCAAGTTTCTCGCATCAACTTCACTGACAGCGTCACTGGCAAGAATTTGCTTGGTGCTCTTGTATTCCTTTCCAAATTTTCTTATAAATTTGTCAATCGTATCTTGATGATATTCCACATTATTGTGAAGGAATAAATGCAGCTTTGATTTTGAATAAGTTTGTTCATATATTTTCTTTAAGAATTCCTCCAAGAAGGGAGTAGGTCGTTCAACGAAAATGGCGATTAATAGAACAGGATGCGTTTCTGGCAATGTTTTATCTAGTTCTATAGTATCTTCCCAGCACACCACGCATCCTTCATCGGGATTCCAAGCATTGGCTAAATAATTTCCCAAAGCATTTAAAGATAATTTACTGTAACCATTCCCATGAAGTACCAATGGTTCTGTATTATAGACTGTGTTCACAAGGGATGCTTTCCCTCCTTCAAATTTCAATTCCACATCAGCTATTGAAAAAAATGTATTAATATAATAATATGCTTTCTTTGAAGAGGAAATTATTTTGCCATATACTTACCGACAGCGCCGTAGAGATTTTGAAATATTTCAGACTTATGATCCAGCTTTATTTGGTGACTTTCCCTTAATTTCTCGTCAAGATAGGCTCTGGTGTAGAATAACTGGTCATCATCCTTATTTTTTATAGGAGCATATGTTAAAACTGCGTAAATATCTGAGGCGTAGCCTATGAATCCTCCAGAATTTAGGAAACGTTTCCCTCGAGTTACTGGAGGATATTTAGAGGCTAATGATCTATCTGGCCAACAGGATCCCTCAGCAGAAAATAAAATTCTGGCATTTGTGCTCTTGAATTTCTCAATGATTTCATTCAAACCAGACAGAAATATCACATCGTAACTGGTGAATAAAAACAATTATTAAATTATGAATTAATAATTGCATGCGTAATAAAAGCTTTCCGAAGCAAACCTGTCTGTAAATATGATAATCCTTTGGTCATCATCTCGGTATTGTTTCAAACCATCCTTCAGAAGGTTTACTTTGTATCCTCCTCCACTCCTGGTTCTTATATTATCTCCACCTTGCCAAGGCTCACCCCATCCAAGTACATTCAAGTTATCTCGAAATCCATAAACACTAACTGACCTAAGAAACCTTTTGTAGCCATCAGTTTCATTGGTAGCAACAGTGAACACGAGAACATCTGAAATGGAGGTAATAATTGTAATAATATAATCTAATAAATTTGTTTTATGATAACTGAAAGATAACTTCGATTAAATTTAAGACTCTAAAAGATAAATGTATGATTTTTCTATTTTGTAATAGAATCGTAAATATGGAGTTATAAAAAAAATATAGACAGGGTGATTTTAATAACTAGGACAACCTATAACTCTATTTTAATTGTTATTTAAAAAAAATTGTAGAAGACAATTTCACACTCTTCAACAAATTTGTTATGTCGTCCTCTTACTTCTCATTTATCCATCCTACAATACAATCATTTCCATAGACCGCTGGTGCAATTACAAAGTGCATTCGTTCTTTAAGAGGGGACATTATCCTGAACCATAAAAAAGTAAGTAAGATAATTATTAAATTAAAAGTTTAGTCTTTCTCAGGAGGTATAAATGTAAGTTTAAATGTCATTTTCCAATTTCTTACGAGTCAAAGTAGCGAAGTTATTCGTAACTTTGTCTGGTAGAATATCAGTTACAAGACAAGAACTAGAGCTAAAATAAAAAACTTTTTTTGATTTGTACACTAAAAACTATTACTAGACTGTGGCATACAATTTTTAATATCTCAATTATTTGACTTTTTATAACTGACTAAAGCATTTTTGGTGTAAAAACCATTGTTTTTTCTTTAAATTGTGGTCATTTCTGGATTTATCAAAATTTTTGAAATATGCCATATTGTATATAACAATTCTAGTTTATGAATTAACAAAAGTTTTTTATTTCGTATCTCCCAGTTTCTGCCTGATGTGGTGGCTAACAATCAATGTTCTACCAGAAGGGGTTCTGGAAACAGTGAATACTGTGAATACAGTGAAACTTCGCCATTTTCTAATATTTTTATTTTTAAAACATTAAAGAATAAAAATGAAATTTAAATCTATATCCTATTAAAAAGACTAAATCTTTCTTTTAGTAATTAGCTATGAAAAAGATGTTTAAACATTACTTATTTCTTGACGTATCTAAAACTACACCCCCCTTAAATTTTCCGAATTTTTTTTAAAGAAGATGATTAATTAATTAATTGTTTATATATCGATGCTGAACAATTAAATGATGTGATGGAAAACATTAAGAAAGGGATATGAAAATGTTGAAGATGCAAAGTTTAAATATTGGTTGTGAATTTGTATAAAATGTGAAATACCTCGGAAAGTACTGAGGTTTTAATGACTTTACGTATTTTTTATGTATTTCTTATACAATTATATACATATACATCTTATACAATAATATATATATATACATATATATTAATTTTTGCAACTGTACTGAAAAATTTTGTAAAAAAATTGTACGTCAATATGACAAACTTTATTCAATATTTTACTCTACGATTGTTCTCTAACTTTAATTGGAATAAAATTGTAGATCGTCTTAGTTTTTTCCCGCAAAACTTTGTCAGTATACCCTGTATGTAAAAATAAGAAAAAAATGTTAAGTAAGCATAGGCTCAGAAATGCTATATTAAAAAGTTATATGTAACCCTTATTTTTTTAAACGATAAATTCATAGTTTTTGTTGGAATTAATAATACTTACTATTAGTATCTTGTACAATTTCATATCAAAATGCCGCGAGTCTCTTTGAATTGGCAATACGGTAATATACATTTCACTTGCAGTTTTGTACGGTTCAGTTTGCTACAATTATGGAAAATTAACAAGAAACTAGTAATGCAACAGATTTAAATTTCTGTAGGTGCCAGTCCTGTATTCATAATAAAGAGCAACATGTTGAAATGGAATTATAATGTAAACGGTGTAAACCAACAGTTTCTTTCTGTGCGGTATCGAACAAGAAAGCAATCTGTTGTCATTTTGTATGTTTGTTACAATTCTTTAATAAAACATTTTAAGCCTAAGTTTATATAATATTTTTTTTATATTTATTCATAGAATACTAATCACTTGTAGAAAATTTTATGTGAAAAACTGTATAATACAATTGCAAGGAATGTTTTTCTTTTAGACTCAGAGTTTTCCTGATTTTGAATTTAACTTGAGGCAGGATACACATGGTTTCTTTTAAGTTTGAGGAAAGTTTGTCTATTTTTAGCGTAGTCATATCAAGGCATGGGCTTGGCGCATTCAAGAAACAGAGACTCAGCTATGGTTCTAATGTAAGCATTACATTTCTGGCGTGACATCATGTTCCGAACATATGAGCTTGTCGATTGTGCTACGAATCACGTCATCTTTCGATAGATTCACGAGAATGTTACACATGTAGAAATCGAGGACTACAACAGTGCGACATTCGATTCGTCAATGGATTTTAATTCATCAATGAATTTATGCTATAAAGGAAAAGATAAAATCAATTCTATCCTTTAGATAAGACAATTCTAGAAGAGGATGGTCCTGTGGATTAGATGGATCACGTACGTAACTGTTGAAATATCTATCGAGTGTCAACTTGCTACTTATCTACTCTAGTTCTGTAGGGTATACGTAAAAATAGGAGCGTATCTACAGGGTGGAAAAAGAAGAGTTTATAACTTTTAGGGTAAACTTTACAAGTTTTACAATATTTATAAAATTATAAACAATGATTTGTGTCTGCTCAAATGAGTGATTTTCTCATAAATTTTTGAAAAAGTATGCAATTCTTTGATACGAAGGTGTCAAATGTGTGTGGAAATGGAAGAAAGACATATAGAAAGTCTTTTGTAATTAGAAAAAGAAGAAATAATAAGATAATTTATTGTTTCCATGCGGCACAATAGCTCTCGAAACGAGAAAATCAATGACTTAAACGGGAACAAAAAAATTGTTTAGAAAATTGTAAATATTAACTTTTTGTCCTAACTACTCTAAAACTTATAAATCTTTTTTTCACGCTGTCTACCCAATTGTTGTGCTTTTACAAAACATTTTATTTTTTCTTTTTAATTTCTTTTTTACTTCTTGCTTAAAACTTACAACTTTATCCTTGTAAACTGTAAAAATGGATAAATACTTCGTTAAGTTTTTACATATTATATTAATTTGAAGCATCATTAATGACTTCTAATTTACAAATTCAAAAACACTGTCTTATGTAATTAATTAACTTCAAGCAGGTCCATCGAACCTTTAACAATGGGATAATTAAACCAATGGTTGAACCACTATGTATGCACTGGTTCTTTCAGAATACCAATGGGAATATAAATAGAAAAATACCTTAATAAGAGACAAGTGGACAGAAAAACAGAAAAACAAAAAATGGGTATCAAAAGAACTGCAATTATTTTTGATATTCTCAAAGCTACATGAACTCGAAAAAAGCTATGAAAACAATGGTTACACGAATACTGTATGAGATTTGAAAATCGTTGTAACTAGTACAGTAAAAATGTAGAATTATAGAAAAAGAATGAAGTACTATTACAACAAATATAAAAATTCATTTTTGTTAAAAAGTGCAACAGTACAGTTCTTTATATTTTTACTTATAAACAAATAATATAATTATCGTTAATCCTTTCATGACCAAATTATTTTCTTGAATATCATAAATTCTCTTTTGTTGTTAACTAGGTTTTCAACAAAAAATGAAACATACATATCCCATTAGTCACAAAATAGTTGAATTGAGCATTATTATTTTAAGTTTATTAAATGTACTATACTAAATGCAAATGCCTCTACATTTATTCGACTATTTTGTAGATGTAATTACCCTGGGAGACATCCTTACATTTTTGAGATTTCAGAGAGCAATAGCTTTATGTTTATTTGTAAGATAAAGAAATGATTTTCTTTATTTTACGAACAGTTGAATTTGTACTAACTGAAATTGTGTTATTTTCGCGAAGCTCTTTAATATAATTCTAAATCGTATTTGACTATCATCTTAAAATAACATGATTAAATTAATAATATGAAAATGCAACGTTCATATCATAGCTTAAGTGACGCGTGGGTAGTACATATGTCTGTACTGAGTATACTGATGATGTCCTTGTAACATAATGTGTTCAATAAAAACGTGGGTGACATATTTTCTTCTTTTTTATAAATCAATTTATATTCACATCTGGTGTATTTATGCATACATGATGAAAAATTGAAGTAGAGAAGAATCATGAAGAAAGTCACGTACACCAAAGCGATGTAACCGGAAATAGAACGATAACGAGACCACCACTCGATCCAGTTCTCTGCCGGACAAGAGAAGATGCACGAACTCAGATTAGAAAGATAATTGTAATTATTAAGCATTCTTTGATGCGCAGTCAATGCATCACAGTAACTGTAAAACGGTTTTCATTCTTCTTGCAATCGACGACTGCAAGAAGGAGTGCATGGCAAATGAACTCGCGTTCCGGCAGAAAAAATAACCATTTTAAGTAGACATCAGTAGAATGGTGTAAAAAATACGCCTTAAATGAGGACGTTAAGTTGCACTAGAATAACCTAGGAACTCGATTTGCTTCGTTGAGTGTCTGTTTCATGACTTCAGATTTTATTGTTCTAATTATTACTGTAGGTAATTGCGATGTTAAAATGCAATAAAAAATCTGAATCTCAATTATTCACAGTTTCTTTCATTCACGATTACAACTACTCGATTTAAAGGCAAAAAGAGTAGTGTAGAACATTGATCGAGAACTATATTTTAATCTTCGGTTGCTTGGGAAGTTCGTGCCAATTTTTAAATAAAATAAGAAGACTTATATTTTAAAGTATTACTAAAAAATCTGACACCTTGTGGAAAAATGGATTTTTCAAATTACACTACAAATAACAAAAGAATGTACTTCAAGCTTGAGTTTCACTTTGTGGAACTACTCTAGTCCAATAAAATGGGAATATAAACTTCTTACATTTTTTATATATTCAATCCACAATACAGTAGTACCACAATAATTTGTTAATATTACTCTTAAACTACATTAATTAACTAAATCTTTCTATGTATTATTTTTTAAAGTTTCAATGACTATCAATTATTTTGAATTATACTGATTAATTGTGATTATGATTCACAGTTCCGCATTGCTTCTGATGTTTTGTATTAAAAATGGCGGTGGAGGGATTTCCGTATAGCACAGAGATGTCTTAAAAACATCTTAAAGATATCCACGAAAGTCCAAAAAATATCTAAAAGACATCTCTGAGATGTCCGATGTTAAAAATCAATATGTCTTTAGGACGACTTAAAATTATATAAGACGTCTTAAAGACGTCCAAGTTATGTCTATAAGACGTTTAGACAAAAATAGACGTCTTTAAAACGTTTATTTAGTGTATCTTTAAGACGTCTTATAGATGTAAATTTCGCAAGTTTTTAAGACGTACACTGTTGGATGTTCTTAAGACGTTGAAATTATGTCGTAAGACGTTCAGACATAAAATAAACGTCTTCAAGACATTATATGTTATGTGGGTTAATTGTAAGAAATTCATTTTAAAAGTGATAAGAGTATATAATTATATTATAGTAATGTAATATATATATATGCACACATATATATAGATGTGTATTAATGAGTAAGTTTTAAAAAATTTATAATGTTAACTGTAACTAAGAATTTCCTAGCATAACATTATGATATTGTATGTAGATATTATATCTTTAAAATATGAAGCAAAAGGACTCTATAATCGAAATTTTTTCACCATTTTCGTTTTGAGAACAAATGATTCTATTAATACATAACATTTCATAGGTGATTTCATTTTGTCTTAGTTAATTTATAATTTTTGCATTAATATTTGACTCTCTTTCTACAACTGTTTTTTCTAGAATCTAGTGCCTTTTTCGTTTTTGTAGTATTATATAATTTTAAATTTATATAATTATATAATTTTAAAATATATTATATAATTTTAAAAATAAATATTTATGTAATTCTGTTCAATAAATAAATTTCCTGTCAATAATTCATAAGAGTATTGCAATGCAGTAATTTTAATATTATAAATAGTATATATAGAAAATATTATTCTGTACTTGAAATTAGCTTCAACTGTTTTATTCATAATTGGATTTGCATTATTTAAAAAAAACTCATATAAAAAGTTCGAGTTGTCTACATAGGCGTCACATTCTAATTGGTTCTAAAGTAACCAACGAATCGAATTGGAAATGCTGTATGCTACCATATTAACATTTTATTTCTGAAGTTAAAAGATCGTTTTTTAATGAATAAAAAGGGAAATACAGACAAAGTTTGTCTTTTTAATACTACAGTGCGTGTGTTTTGGAAAATTAACGGAATATTAATTGTACATTTAAATCTATATTCGTACAATATAAATTACGTTATATTTTTCTACTAAATCCCCTAAGACAGGAACCAAATCTCACAATGTTCGCATCGAAAGCACGAATTTACTTGCTGAAATGTCTGTAATATCACGCATGAAAAAAACATATCTAAATACGAATTAACATTTTTAGGTCGTACTATAACCGTATAAATTGTTTTGTTTAAAGTCAGACACACTATATTACTGATTGTTCAACTCTGTTTAAAATTCTATACACGGACTGTTTAAATTTTAAAATCCCCAAATTTTTCGTAACGAACATTCTTTTCAAATATTGCAATAAAATAACAACAAGAAAGCAATGTCCATATTCTCCATGAAATTATGTCACGGATAAGAATATCGCGATCCCAAATGACAGTAGGCCGAAAGGGGTCAACCGTTCTCGGACCAGTTGCTCGATAAACGAGATAAAATAATTTCAAGATGAACCGCAAGTGGGATTCGCTGTTTAACACGAAAGCTTCGAAGCATGTATAATGTACATTCATATCACGATCTTCATTCTGTTGACGTAAAAAAAGAGTGGTCGAACAATTTCGATAATCAAATTGCGCTCCAAGGGATCAATGTACTAAAAACTTTCTTTACATCAAACCACAGAAAGAAAAACGATCATAACTCCTGTTTTATTATAAGTTACTTATTACTTAAGAGCAAAGAATGGGGAAGGTTGAGAAGAAATCTGAAAGTACTCAGAGTTCTCTCTCATTGATTAAGTTGAGAACGAAGGAATTGTTCGGAACCAAAATACATAGAAAGTGCCAATAGAAGACTAAACAAAAACCTCGAGACCCGACCGATAACACAAGGGTACTTTCATTCATGGTTTTCGGAAACAATGGGAAGTATTGAATCGTAGCTCCTCACACGATTTTCCTCTCTTTTATATTGAATTAAGAACGCAAAGAATGACACATGTACCAAGATACGAATGAGAATAGTAACAAATAAGCGATAAGCTCAGTTCACCCTCGTTTCTTGCTCAACAATTCGGGTGCATTTTCGGAAATATTACTAACATTTAATAATTTGTATAGTTCCTCATGTAATAAGAGTCGAAGTGAACATGAAACAATTATTTACCGTCTATGTTCACCGATGGCGGAGTCTGGCTGATCACGTGGTATGTGAAAAACAAAATCCAGAGAAGAGAGCATCCATCGTTCCTTCCACGCATATCGAGATGACAAAAACTGAGGTCGTGCCGACGGGTGCATCAAACACACTGGTCGAACTAGGGCCGGCCTGCCAGCAGCAGTAAGCAATCGACTCCCACGCTTTTTGAACGAAAGTTACTATCTTCGACGAGTATGTTCGGCACGCGTCGTTTGCCTATGCTTTCCACAAAACGCGATGGAATGCTTGTTTGGCAAATTTGGATTCACCAGTTGAGAAGAATCCACGAATCCTAACGCCCAACTATGCTGCACACGTGATGCGTGCAACAACTTGATATTTATATTTCAAAGGGATTAATAATGTAAACAACAAGTAAATGAGATGTAGGATTTTTAAATTTTGAAAGGTTTCCGAGTAAAGCTATATATTGTAATAATGTTAGTACAGACAGTTGGCTGTCAGTATATTGTACGAGCAATGGAAATTAAGAGCGTCAGAACCTTTTTAAATTAAAGATGAGAAAAAATTATGCGTACCTCTGGGAAAATTAAGTTCTATGAACGGAGCTTCATAATATTTTGAAACACAATTTTATAAACACTTGCTGGGTGGGTGTATCTGCATGCTATATGCAGATCAATGCAGATGCTTTGATATACACAATTGCCGGCTGTACGAATTACCGACAGTACTTTGAAGATGTCGTTATACAAAATACCAACATAATAAAACGAAAAATTCAAAGGTCTTAATATAAAAGCGATTAGAATATTAAATGAACAAATTTTTAATCATTGCAACGTAAAATTGTAATTTAGTTATAATTTAAATTTTAAATTTTGATCAGTAATTTTAAATAAATAAAAATATGCGTATGTACTGCAAAACATTTTGTAATTTTGGTATGTTACTTTATTTTATTATTTTAAATGTTTTATGCCTATGAACTGATCACTCTCGAAGGTGAATTCAATAAAGAAAAAATATCGGACAGTTAATAAGATTGCGGATAATTTAAACATCACAATATTTAAAAAATATCGAACATTTGATAAGTCAACTATAAATAAATTATATATTGCTCACCTTTCACAACGCTATCTTCAAAATTGATTTTTCTGTTGTAGTAATCGCTACTAATCTGTTCGAATATATTCGAAGAATATTCTTTACACGATACGTTTTCTTTGTTATTTAGCGCTGCACTGAAACAAACTCCTTCGACTGACGCAACATAACTTACATAATTCAGTAGCAGAACACTCAATAGTAAAATGTTTTCTTTTCTGCTCACCATGCTTTTTTTATACACAGTCACCACAATTATTAAGAATTGTGAATTAAATAATAGTAGTCCTAAAGATTTTAAAAAAGTATTTGTACACTAACAAATAAATAAATCTTACATTCACTATACTATTATCCTGATTTGTATTCATTTAAAATAAATAAATACAAAAAGTAAAAAAAATGTCTTACTATTTTTATTTTACTTCTAATTACATTTTATAAAAGAGATTTCTCTACCAAAGTATCTCTAATCGATGAACCGATACAACTAAATCGATTCAGACAAATGATCGAATCATTTATAGGTGAAATGGAATTCGAAAGCGCGACGAACTATGGTTTTTGTTGGAGAAAAGAACAGGAAGAATTATGTACCGTAACTGCGTCTCTTTTTCTATCAATTTCTTATAAATTGTAACAGACATTGGCTGACGAAACGATACTGTATAGACGTATAAATACCGTTTACCACTGTAAAACTGAAATCAAAAGCCTACCTGAAAAGTTATTCCAATTGTCCAATATTGGTACTTAAATGTTATAATTGTATCATAAAAGAAAAAATTACACGCATGGAATAATAAGGGTTATCGTGTATGTAGGTAATTAAGTTAGGTCGGGGAGCCGAACAAATGAGATTAAGCATCGATTTAATACGATTAACTGGGGCAGGAGGATGGACGATGCTGAGGCTTCTTTCACGTTTTGATGGAAATTTGCTCACAGTGTCTGTGCATCCATCATCGTCCGTGTTCCTTCTTTCCAGTTTCATAGTAATTCCCAAACACCGCAAAACTCCAACAAAAAATGGGGAAGGATGATGCTGAGACAGTAGCTTTGAAGCAGGAACTGGATGATCTAATTAATAAATGCAAGGTGAGATAAAAGTAAAGAAAAAAAGAAGAATTCCAAGAGTTAATTTAATTTCAATAACTATAATATAATAACTACTTACTTCGTCGCTTGATAGGAAGATCAAAAGAAACAGCAAGACACGACTCTGGAGGAAGCGTGCAATGGAGTGGCGGACGCTCCAAAAGTCAAATTAAGTACGAAAAAATTGTTAAAGGGGCATATCAACAAGGTGAATTCGGTGCACTATAGTGGCGATAGTAGGTCAGTTTCGTTCAAGTGTAACGTCAAATCAAGCGTAACCACCATGTTCCCATTCTGAACTGATGAAAACGAGTTTCCGTTAAATATTCGTAAAAACACTTATTTTCAGGCATTGCGTGACAGGTTCTCTAGACGGAAAACTAATCATTTGGGATTCCTGGACTGGAAATAAAGTTCAAGTCATTCCATTGCGCTCAGCATGGGTAATGTCCGTAGCCTTTGCACCTTCAGGAAATTTTGTTGCGTGTGGCGGTATGGACAACATGTGCACTGTGTATGACGTGAATAATCGTGATGCCACAGGATCGGCTAAGATCGTTAGGGAATTGCTAGGCTACGAAGGCTTCCTTTCCTCTTGCAGATTTTTGGAGGATAAAAAGATCATCACTGGATCAGGAGATATGAAAATGTAGATATACCTGTAAAATGATAACAATAGTCAATTACTTCAATCAGGAAAGGTTGTTTTAAATGAATGGTTTTATGAAATTCTTTTAGTTGTATGTGGGATTTAGAAGCTGGAAAGAAAACGACAGACTTCTATGCTCATGCTGGTGATGTAGTCAGCATTAGTTTATCCCCAGACATGAATACATATCTTACTGGATCAGTGGATAGAACATGTAAATTGTGGGATTTGAGAGAGGAAACGGCAAAGCAAACTTTTTTTGGACACGAGGCGGACGTAAACTCTGTTTGTGTAAGTATAAAAACATTAACCGTTTTCGTAATATTCTACAAGAGTACTGACCTATAATCATTCAGAGATTTTGTAAAATTAAAAGCCGTATTCTGTATACTTTGTTTAGTATCACCCATCAGGGCAAGCTTTTGTAACGGCATCAGAAGACAAAACAGCGAGACTGTGGGACATCAGATCCGACCAACAGTTAGCTGCGTTTAAGCCACCAAATACAAATCCTGGTTATACTTCGTGTGGCTTATCCTCCAGTGGCAGATTTATATTTTGCGGAAGCGATGACAATTCTATACATATATGGGATACGTTGAAGAATCAGTATAATGGTGAGTGCTATTACATCTAATACAATATCAGATAATAGATTCCTTACTATTTGAAGTATCTATCAGCAGATATATTTATTACCTTACATTTACAGGTGTGCTGTCAGGTCATGAAAATCGAGTAACATCGCTTAGTGTTGCTGGAAACGGTATGGCCGTTGCTAGCTGCTCCTGGGACCAGAACGTTCGAATCTGGGTATAAAAAGTTGAAGAAACTTTCCTGTTAACATCGGAAAATTTTGAAGAAAAAAGGAGAAAGAATAAAAGACAAAAATCCTACTTTCTGCCGATTAAAACATTTTTTCGTTTTTGCTTTATTATTCCCCAGTCGAATTTTTGATACAGGGAACAATAACTGTACGAGGAGTCTACAAGGAATCTATATATTATACGTATTATGTTAAATAACTGTTTAAATTATATATGATAAACGATTAATTTATATATGTAAGTGTTTGTAGCGCATCTTGAGATTTACGTCGCAACGTACACTATCCGCTTTCCACTTCTGTCCAGAAGAATTTAAGGATAGATAATTATTGGAGCTTGATTCTCGAAAATACTTGGTCTCTTTTTTTTAACTGAAAAGCAAACATTATAACAAGATATATGAAATATAAAATTAAAAATATAATAATAACGAATTATGACACATAAACACCGTTAATGTTTTTCATTTCATTTATATTATTTTATGCATTTATAAATAGTGCGCATAGTATTCACAAAAAGAAACCTGCAATTCTAATTAGCGTATTTGAAAATATAATTATTACATTTTCTGAATATATCCGATTCATGGGAATTTGATTCTTCAGAAGTTACTGCGATAGCCTCGTAATGTGATTTACAATTGCATTAGTTTATTTCTACATTATACATGTAACACGTCTCTGCATTGACGTTACAGAGTAGTGCTTTAAACAAAACGACAGAGAGAGAGAGAGAGAGAGAGAGAGAGAGAGAGAGAGAGAGAGAGAGAGAGAGAGAGAGAGATTTTCGTTTGTATTAATAATACTTAGAGATTTGGTATTCGTTAGGCATAAGTTTTAACAATCAAGAGAAGGTGCTCCTTTAATACAGCGACAATCCATATCAACAAAATACTTGTCGCTGTGAACCTAGGCCAATAGCTATACTGATTGTGTAAACATAATACATATACTATGTATTTGATATATGTGCTATTATGTACTTTAAGAAATTAATTGTTACAAATACTTCAATCGACGGTTAACGAATTACACCTATCTTGTATCTTTCTTTCGATACTATATACTGAATTAAATCGAGGGTAACGAAAATCTCAAAAGAATCGCTCATTTATACTGAAGTACTATGTAATACAGTATTAAACATAAATGTACATACACAGAGCGAAGATTTGGTGGAATAATTGAAGATAAAAAATTGATCTTAAAAAATCTTACAGTAATTGTATCACGTTATTATAATGCTTATGTACATTCGTTTATCCTCGACTGAAAGCGTGGCACTTGTGACAAGCTGCGACTTGGAACTTTCTCACACTTTCATGATGTTTAAAATCCTTCGAGATGAATTAACAGAGCCACAATCACTGTAGCACCTGCTTCTTTGGTTGCCCATTTACTGGATTCGAACTGTGGATCGTTACCATCTTTGCCGCTAGGGTTAATTGTGTACGAACCAGGTCTTACCAGCAATTGAAATGCAGTAGATGCATTTACTTTTTTATTGGATTGAGTATCAATGTAACTATGAAACGATATATAATAATAATAATAATAATATATAATTATTTAGTATCGTAATTGAAGATACTTACGGATACTTTCTAGTGAATTCTTCGGACGCAGCATATCTTATGCTGGGAGAAAAGACTACTTGAGGATTTTGATCTTCGCTCTTCATATTCATGGTTAAATTGCTGAAATCCAACTGCTCTTTCGTCATAAGTTCTCCTGTATCCAGGATCAGTCTGTAAACAATTAATAAAATTGAAAGTATATTAATTAAAGTTAAATAATGGTCAAACTTAAGAGATAAATTTATTTACCTGATCGCATCGAGACGTATACCATAGAATGCAACGTGCCACTTGTCTGTGGTACTTTGTGGAATTTGATTCGCATTGATACTTTGCTTTAATGGAAATCTAGTCCAACCGATTGGCACCGCGAATTCTGCTGGTGGCTCTCCTTTTTTACATATTGCACTATCCCCTTCTACTTTATAGCAAGCACTACAGTAGCATAGTACGTCATCCAAAGAAAAAAATTCATCTGGCAAAACCAATGATTTTTTCAATCTCATACATGCCTTTAAATACTCGCACTTCTTTGAGGGTATAATATTTGTTTCAAGAGGAGTGGACGGTAGCGACAAAGGTTGCAACATTTGCAGCGAAGGTGCATTGTGATTGGGGGCTGTATTTTGTCCTGAAAGAGTCGCGTTTGCGTCAATGAAATTGTCAACGGACACAGTATTATTCCAGGACATGTTTGAACGCACTTCGTTGAAACTAGACGTGACAGTATTAGAAATGTCAGAAGTTGTGTTGCTCAACGTATTCTGAGATACGAAAGTCTGAGACGAGCTTAACATGTTAGGAGGCACGTTGTTTTGATAAGCAGCACTTAAATTATTTCCTTGACCAGTGGACGCTATGTTTTCATTTATCGCGTTATTAGAGTTTAAATTCGTCATTGTGCTATTCGTGGTACCATTCTTAATATTAATATTAGTTGCGTTATTTATCTCTACATTTGTACATTCATTCCTAATACTCGATTGTTCGGATTGACTATTATTCAACTGGTTCGAATTGTCGTAACACTTGTTTCTAATGCCTCGTGTGTCGTTGTTCGCATCTGAACTTGAATCTAAATTATTGCCAGTTGATACGCTTGGTGCTGCTTTGTTTTCAATATTGTTCGTTAAATGTATATTATCTGAATATTCCACGATATTGTCGTCTTTAACGGTTGAGCTACACTGACTCGGGACACTTGGCGAAGTAGAGGAAGATAATTCTGAAGACGTTCCCACAACAATGCTTTCTTTTTCATGACATTCTAGATCTGCTTTCTCCCTCGAATTTTCTGCATCCTCCAACTTTGTTCTAATACATTCCAGCGACGATACAGTTGTGGTATTGTCAACAGAAGAAGATGAAAATGGCTCAGAAATATTTCCAATAATGGACACTTGTTCGCACTGACCATAAAGGTCAAATACAGCATAAATATAAGGAGGCATGTCTGTTGCAGCTACGCCTTGATCTACACCATTTATAATTAAATGTAATCTGTTATCTTCATCAATGAATAAACCTACTATGGAATTCGCTTGAAGACCTTCTAAAGCAGCTCCGTATTTCGTTTTTACCTAACAAAGAGAAAATACAGGTTTCGTGCTATTCACATCATGTTATGTAATTTTACTTGACTTACCCTGATACCATTATGAGATATCCAATCACTACAAATAATCCATGAATGTTTCTTAAATCCAAGAGCAGTTAAGGGAAAGTTAGCTTTCTCTGGTGAGATGCAAGTCACACCACAAAGAATATTCGAAACCCATCGTTCATTTATTTTTTCTATTTTCACTAAAAATGGCTTACCTTTTATTATAGGGCGACTAGACATTACCACACCTTGAAAAATATGGTGAAATATAGAAAATGTTAGATCAAAATAAAGGTATTAATAGCGATAAAATTAAAGATGCGTATATACATAAATCTTAGATACTAAAAGGATTGTTAATAGTAAGTATTCAGTAACAAGTATATGTTTCAATATTTTAAGAAGTGGTAGGGTACTCCAACATTAACATGTTTACACGAAGGATTTTGTGATTTTGCATTGAGAAGAAGCAATAGAAGAAACATGTCTTAATACATTTTGTTGTACCTCTTAGGTACAATTAGGTTTTATAAAGCATTAAAGATCGGTAATGTTCATGGAAAAGAACGTACGTAATACACACAGATGAAGTGTAGATCGAATGATCGCAGACAGTCAGCTGTTCAAGATAATCAAGTAACTGAAAGAGCGGGCACCGTTTGCAGTAGTAGGAGTCCCATTGAAGAACTCGTGCTATGAGGGTCTTAACATGTGTCAAGGGCCTTTCGAAACAACCTTCTCAAGCAACCGAACGCGTTCGTCTAGGTCAACGGCCTTTTTCAATGTTTGTCTCATAGATATGCGCAACCTACTCTTCGTTTCAAAACATGATGCTAACTTTAAGGCCTTATTACTGTAAAACGAAAGCAGGTCGGCCATTATGTTATTCATTTTCTGATCCAGTAGAGGTGCCTTACCACACCTTAAAATATTGTAACATATACTTGTTCCACTCTTTATGTATTGACACCTGATTCCATTACTAGATATAAAGGTAAATCATGCCTTGATTATAACTTGCAACTCTTCGTGCAATAGTTTTTGTTTCCAATTGTATATTTCTTCCATGATTTTCGTGAAACTCGTAATTCCAATTGCCTTCACCAATCGCATGAGGTGCACCTTGCGTTGGTGTAAGTGTTACATCATTAGCTAATTTCCCCTCAGAAATATCCACTGATGTATCCATTCCAACTTCGCTGTGAACACAATTATAAAAAATGTCTCCTTATGTGTTAATAAATAAGTTTAACTGTATTTGAATAAACATACTTTCGCAAGACAGGAGGCATAGGATCTAACAATAATTCCAAAGAATCTTGTAGCCTCAAACTAGCATTTGGGGAAACTGCAGCATTCTGTTGTTTACTGCTTGTAATATTCACAGCCACTGTACTACCAAACAATTCAATTACAGCATATACCATTTCTGGTATGTTAGATGCAGCTACACCCATGTCCTCTCCGTTTATATAAAACTTTAAGTTACCCTCGTGCGTACGTTTTATTCCAATTTTATCACCTACACGTAACCATTCCAGGCTTGGAAAATAATTCATGCACAGAACATACCCGTTATGTCGTAGTTCGTTACCTAAATGTACAAATATTAAATATAAAATTGGCACTAGTATAATAAAGTCATATAATTACCTGTTAAATACCAAGCGTCTGCTGGAATGGACCCCATACCAGGTACAAGGTTCTTAGTCGTTAACCAATTTCCACTTTCGTTACTTATAATACCTATCTTTAAACAGCCACTCCATTCTCGAGCAACTTCTAGAATGGCAATTTCGAATATTTCATTATTTTCTAACGGTGACTCGCTTAATAATACCGCGTTATTGTATTCCCTACACCTAGTGGCTACTGTTCTATTGCTATTCAATTGAATATTCAATCCAACAGATTCATGGAACTTGTGCATTCTTTCTGCTTGAGCTTGAAGCTGAATTACAGATATAGGCTGTTGACTAGTACTGTTCTCTGATGGTAAATACTGTTGCGTCATCGGATCCCTGCGTTCTGGCAGTACAATTGTGACCTAACAAATCCATAGGTGTATATGGTACTATACCTTTTTTTAATTATGTTTTCGTCTGGAAATAGAACAAAATGGTAACACACCTGAACACATTGGCCGTACAATTCGATTACAGGATAGACGTGAGGAGGCACACCCGAGCAAGCAGGTCCCTGATCCACTCCATTCAAATAGTAATGAAGGGTACTATCTGAACATCGCATCATTCCAATTCGATTGCCTTCTACAACCTTATCCAAATCACAAGCATAATTATTTCTCAGAGTGACACCGTCTCGCATAACATGGGATCCAGATAACATCCACGTATCGTGATCAATGTCTGTCATTGTAGATGGGAAGTCTAATTCATCAGGTCTTATAAGAGTTAAACCTAAAACATTTTCTCATTGTCTCATTGTTAGCTTAGAAAATGTAATGATCGTTAGTATTTAAAAATGTACCTGCTTCAATTGCTCCCGTCCAACGATCGACCATTTTATCAATAATTACTTCGAACATCTCACCATCTCTCAATGCACGATTTGCAATCACGATAGCTTCATTGAATTCACCTAGGGCTCTAGGCCTTAATGCTGTTAGTCCATTGTTTATTATCTTTGCGTTCTTACCATGGATGTGATGAAATCTTAAATCACTATTAACGAAATATAATTATGAGAAATTAATGAAAAATATTTTAAAATATACCTTTCTAAATCTAATCTTAGACTCTTGTCTATAGGCTGCAAACTTCCAGTATTTATAGGTGTTTGATACTAATTATTTATTGGATAAATCTTTTAATAACTTAAATATTCTATATTTATAAGTAATAACGAAAGTGTTGACTGTTGCTTTAACTCGGTTGTATACATCAACCGTGTCTTACTATCAGATGTTGCACGATCAAAAAATTTAGGATAAATAAGATTTACCAACCTGTATAAAGTTGTGTTACTAAAGCTTGAATTGTTTGTCGTTGGACTGTAAAAGTCTGTATTGTCAACTATGGTTGCCTGAGCAGCCTGTCCATACAGATCTATGACACCATAAACCTTCTCAGGCACATTTACGGCAGCAGCTCCTTGATCAGCACCGTTTACATAAAAATGTAACGTTGCATTATCTTTTCTCATCACACCTACACGATCTCCAACTTGTAATCGATCGAGATTTTGACTGTAATCAGCTATTATGGTAGTGCCATTATGCATTACCCCATTTTCTGTCATCATCCATGTACCGGATCTGCAAGGGACATGACCACCTTCGAGCAATAACACGGGCGATAAACTTAACATAACTTTAAGAGGATACAATAGGTATTGGTAGGGATTGGATATATTATTTTACATACCTAACATTAGTCATAGTAAAAGGGAACTCGAGTTCAGTTGGAGAATGAGTAGTTACACCTATCTCGATGGATCCCGCCCACTTTGTTATGATTTTGTCCAATCTCACTTCAAACAATTCGTTTGGTTTTAACGGTCTCGAAGTTAGAACAACACCATTATTAAAGTCATCCATTACACTACGAAACAGATACAGATAATGTAATATGTTTAGTAATTTAGACATATTTATGCATAAATTGTATGTACTTAGGCCTCTGTGCTGTACGTCCATTATTAATCACTTCTACATGTGTACCGCAATAAGAATGAAACATAAGTCTGTCAGGTGGTTCTTCCTCTGTTTCTGAAACATAAGAACATTCAAGTTATAATAGCTTATTGTAATACATAAAAGAAACGGATAGTAGTCTTACCATTTAATCCTTGTAATTGTAATGTATTTCTCCTAGTAACTAAATTTTGTTCCTCTCTTTCATCACGATCAACGATTGTAACTTTTACAGTCATACCATAGAGATCAATAACACCCCACACACCTGCAGGTACTTTTGCGGCAATGCCTTGGTCCAAACCATTTATTAAGTAATGAAGGTTTCCATTACTTCGTCTTATCATGCCTACTCTGTCTCCTTCCTAGACATAAATATATTGTTAATTATAGTTTAAAATATAAAACCTAATAATATCTGTACAGGATGTCCAAGATGTATGTGTAACTTTAGAGGTGAATTCAGTTCACAAAAATAAGAAAAATATTAAGAATAATATTCCCAGTTACAGTCATTTTTATCTTCCACTAATTTTAATAATAAACTGAGCTCTTCCTTCAACTATTTACAAGTAACGTTTATCATTCCATGTACAATCCTGCTGCAAAACATTATTTTGTAATATGCTTGAATCAATTCAGTGCTCTAGAGTGAGAACAGTACATGTAGAAAATTTCTATTCTAATACAGTTTTGTGATAGTTTGCATTGCACAAATGCAAAAATTATAAACATGCACTTAATGTATTATCTTTCTCAATATAATATTATTTTAGCAAAACATTTGTACATAGAATGTCTTCCTGGTACACGTTTACCAAATGGACAGAAAAACAGTAGGAAGATTACATAAATGACTTTTGGATACTGATAGATTTTGAAAATACTTAATGAAAATTGCTAGCTGCAAAACCATTAAGTTAGTGGAAGAATTCTCAATTGCATTGATCAAAATGACAGTACTTAAAGCAGTTATAGCATTGTAAAAATGGAAAACATAAGATATACTAACATGTGAAAGTTTTTAAGAAATGTGCAAAGTATACAGAATTTTATACTTTTGGATCAGTGAGTATTTGTTAAAAAAGTTTTCACGAAATTGATCTTGATCTTGAAATTCAAAATTTCTTTTTATTATATCATGTTCTACTCATTATAAATAAAAAGGGTGCGAGAAAACTATGGGACACAGCTCAACTGTTCCTTTCAAAAATGATGTAAAAATTCTATTAGTTCTTGTACTGACTTTATTTGCAATGTGTTTATACACTGTAGTCAGGTACAGAGTAAGTAGCGCGGAACTGACAAAGCAGGAGGAAATTATTCTTTAGCTTGAAAACTATACCATAATTCAATAAAATCTATTGGAAGACTGTTACATCTAAAAGAGATTCTAAATCGATCCGACTTTTAACGACTACATCAACATTTTGGAAACCAAAAATTAACGTTATTATTATATACATTATTATCTATATATATTATTATATAGTATATATTCATGCAAGTAATACCAATTGATTTTTTGCGTTCTCTCGATAAATATGACACCAGACATGGTATAATTCGAATTGTTTGTAATAAAGTTACGTAAAAATTCATTTGTAGAATTAAAAGTCAATTGCTCTGTTCGCATGTAAAATAATACGAAGCTTGTTTCAATTTATTAATTCGCTCACTTATTTTTTGTATAGGATGTCTGCTTTGACTAATTGTAAATACGGTGAAATATCTTTTAAAAAAGTGATGTTATAAACAAAATGTTTTTATAAAAGTTGTTTGATATGGGGGCGGAAGTTATGTAAAGTTACTAGTTTTTTAGCACATGGAATAGTGGGTGAGATATGGAGGTCGAGTCATTATTTTAAATGGAATGTCATTATGAAGGAAACAGTTTGAAATATGTTACGTTTATTAATTTATCATTAAACGTTATCCGCTTCAATCGCTTGTCATCCTACAGAATAGAAGCAGCATTCCGTCGTAATGCCACGAACAGGTTTCGATTAAACAAATATTATACTTTTTATCTCATTGCAAAATTTAAACATACCGTAAATAAAATCAGTCTAAGAGCTAAATAAAGCTTTAGCACCATTTCTTAAGAGAATGCGTGAATCGAAACCTATGGTTCCTTTGACACTCTTTCTTCTTATGATGAATAGAATATAATACAGTAAAGAAAACTATGACATTGAACATCAATGCCAAGATCAATTTTGCAGGAATTTTCTCTAACAAATCTTTACTGCTGTAATGGTGTAGAATTTAGCTATTATAGCTGTGACAATTAATTTTCTCATACATGTACAGGTGTGCGTCTTTCTGTACCTGGTTTTTACAAACATGTGTTGCTGCTTAGTAATTTCTAAATGCTGTATGGCATGAACATCAATTGGATATTAATGTATAAGTAAAAGTAGTTGACAACCATTTAATTAAACTAGTTCCTCTAATTGGAAGATTAACTCATGAATCACATATTAAATTTTTATGAGAAAACTTAGGTGAATTATTAGAAGATGTGTCACTCAAATTATGGAGCTGAATTTGGTTTAAGTACAATAGTACTCTACCTCATTTTAGCCAACAAACAAGACAGTTTTTAAATCAAAAATTCCAAACTAATTGAATTAGACATAGGGGTAATTGATTGGTCATTTCAATCACCAGACTCAAATCTTCTGGATTTCCATTTTTTGGGAAGAACCTAAACTCTTTGGTTTGTAACACACTAGTAAATAACGTTAAGGTACTTTAACAATGTACTAAATTCAACTCTGAAATTATATGTCTACATATTTTGGAATGCTCTGAATAATAGAATAGAATTTAATAAAATTCTTTTAATCTTACCCTTAATTCATCCAGATTAAACTCCCCATATTCACGACATATGCCTTTTCCGTTTACTAAAATTCCACATCCAGACATCATAGTTGTTCCTGACCTCATATTAGTCATTGTTGCTGGAAATTCCAGTGCAGTAGGACTGTGCATGGTAACACCTACTTCTATACTGCCTGACCATTTGTACACAAGTCTATCAATTCGTACCTGTAGCAATGTAATTTATTATAACAATTCGTATTGTTTTACATACATTTCATTTTTATATACCTCAAATAATTCATTATCCCTTAATGGCCTATGAGTCATTACTACTCCATTGTTAAATTCATCTAAAGGTCTTATCCTTTCTGCAGTTCTGGCATTATTTGACAATTTCACCATAGAACCAACCCTTTCATGAAATCTCAGTCTATCCTCTCTAATGGCTGCAAGGCTTGGATTCTTGGGTAAATTAACGTTTACATTAACATTTAAATTAACATTCAAATTAGCGACTAGATTAGTTGTAGAGGAATTAGATGCTTCTCCAAGAGCATAATCATTATTGATTTCAACTTCATCTTTTGGCTCATTACATAAAGCAGAGGTGATTTGTGGATGAGTTATAGTTACTTGTACAGAATTACCATACATATCCACAATTGCAAAGATACGCTCTGGTATATTAGTCACAGCTACACCTTGAGAGATGCCATTGATGTAAAATATTAAGTCATTCTAAAATCAGAAGAAAATATATCAATATATTCATTAGCAAAATTAATATATTAATCAAAACTTACATTGGATGTTCTCATTACACCTAATGTACTTCCTTCTTCCAAAGTAGTCAGATCCATTCCATACATTTCTACTGTTCTTACCCCATCGTGAACTATACTAGAATCAACCATAATCCATGTGCCTCGAAAAAGACTGAGAGAACATTCTGGTAATTCAATGTTATTTGGATCACACTCAGTCACTCCAATTTTTATGCTACCACTCCATGATTTTATCTGTATGATACAAAATTAAATCATAAACAATTGAATATGTTGTAATTGTTTTTTTTTTCATTACTAGGCCATGGATATTTATATAAATTAATATTTCTTTAAACAAGACTAAAGAGATGAAACCTAAATATAAATTTGCTTTACCCTCTAAATATAATATATTTTATATTATGTTATTTTATATAGTTTGCATATCATGTATCTTCTGTATCTTTTTCTGTAGGTTTCTAAATTTTCCATAAATGCATTAACATTTACAGTCTACTCATTACACAATAAAAAAGCACCAATTTATATGCAATCACTCAATGAAAATACAGGTACACATCTGTGACAATACACAAACATTGTGGTTCTAACTTACTAAGATTATTTACTTACTAAGATTAAATTAAGAGTATACTAACATGTTAATATTGTATAAAAAATACATGTGTATTAAGAGATTCGGAAGATGCATCAAACAACGAGGCCGAAGATCGCGCGTTTACAGTGCTATTTGTTGATAACACATTGAATGACATTATGAATGAGGAAAAGGACTGAATAACGACGAGATAAACTGTAAACCAAAAACTTCACTTTGTGATCGTTGTAAACAATATTTTGACAGATGAAAGGTAACTAAGGCAGCAGTGCATTAGGTGAACTTGATGTCGATTCAGTACCTTCTTGTCGATACGAACTTCAAAAAGTTCGTCATCTTTGAGTGGTTCCGCACTGAGGACCAATCCATAATTGTATTGTGAAAACTCCCGTACGGCTGTGCAATTGTTATTCGTTAAAGCAACACAGCGACCACATCGTTGATGAAACATGTCGGCCAATTGTTGTGTCGACCGACCATCGACATATCACCAAACCACACCAAACTGTGCATCGCCCCCTCTCCTTTGCACCTTGCTCCCTCATCTCTTTTCAACCAGAGCATATGTTCTCTCGATTTAGCTCTTTCTTTTTCTGTTCATCACGCGCAGTCACGGAAGATATAAGAATACATACGTATATGTATGTAATAAATGGATATGTAACAATTTGCGAGCTTGCAAATTATTTTCATGTTTTTTTCTTTTTTTAAATTGAACAGCAGAGATGCCTAAAAGTCCAAAATGGTATTTCATGTAATAGCAAAGTTAATGCAAATGTAGAATATTTTGAGTGTAACATGGATTAAAGTATGAAATGTAATATGAAGTATGAAGTATAGAAACAGCTTGTTCTTTGTTAAGGATGTTACTGGACCTGATTTTGACAAGTTATCTTTTATTTTGTTGTAATGTATTCGTATGTCATTTAATTGGATCTGATAAAATGAGATTTAATTTTCTCGTCGATCGTACATCGATCTTCGAAATGCGAGATCTCGAAAATCATTGATTTACTTCGTATTGATTTAGTTAGAGAAATCGAATCGTACATAATCGAAAGTGATTATTTTGACTCGATTTAAATCTGTCACATCTGCAAAATATCTGCACATCAGTGAGCTTCAGCTTGTACTTTGTACTCATTTGTACCTTGTATGTCTCTTTGAAACAATGAATACATTAGAATTAACGATACTGTAGCGAATGTATAAAAGTGTTTCAAATAAACACAAATTTTGATGTTTTTAAGTATACCTAATACAACGAAAGAAATGAAATTTGTATATGTATAATTCATAATGTAAACGTCACATAACCTCTTTTACCTTTTTAATAAGTATAAAACTGTTCTTATTTGAATTTTTAAAGTATCTTGATATTTTGAGATTGTTATTTACTCAATGTCTAAGTTACGTGAAAGTTATCTGAAAAATTGATAATATAATGAACTTGTCAATAAATACTTGTACATGTATTGATATACGAATATTTTCAAAAAATTTCTAACATTCATGAATCCATTAAGCGTTAGTACCTACGTATTATCTTATCAAATTTACCATGTCACCATACACAAGTGAAAATGAATAAAGTAAAACATAAAATATGGTTTGTAATTGTGTTGAAATTAAACTTTTTTCTATATACATAATTTTATTTAATATTTAAAAAAAAATACTTGTGAATATGTATTTATGATTTTTTTAGTATGGTGTCTGATTTCTTTTATCCCAACATGGGTGGTGTGGAAGAGCATATTTTTAATTTATCCCAGTGTTTACTGGGTCGTGGACACAAAGTTGTAGTGCTTACACATTCTTATGGGGATAGAGTTGGAATACGTTATATGACAAATGGTTTAAAAGTACGTATTATTTATAGTTTATCGATACAAGATAAATGCTTTCATTCTGAAACCATATTACTTCCCATTCAAGGTTTATTACATACCAGTAAAGGTCTTTTACAACCAGTGTGTTCTTCCAACAATGATTTGTTCAATTCCTCTGATTAGATATATCTTTATAAGAGAAGATATTCAAATAGTACATGGTCATTCTGCATTCTCTGCCCTTGCTCATGAAGGAATGTTAATTGGTCGATTAATGGGACTAAAAGTAAGCAAATTACAACATAAAAAGGAAAACATGTAAAATTATATTTTATGTCATAATTGTGTTCAAAATTTCAGACCATTTTTACAGATCATTCGCTTTTTGGCTTTGCTGATGCATCTGCGATCTTGACAAATAAATTTTTAGAGATATCTCTGGCTGATTGCAACCATTGTATATGTGTATCACATACAGGAAAAGAGAATACAGTATTGAGAGCTAAGGTTCAAAAGGAAAAGGTGTCTGTTATACCAAATGCAGTTGATACAACATTATTTATGCCAGATATGAGTAATCGAGATAACAATTTTAGTAAGTTGTTGGTTTCTATCTAATTTGTTTAAGGCAATTACAATACAAGAAGACATACTGTCACTAATGTTGCTTTTTATTCATTATAGTTACTATAGTCATAGTCTCGCGATTAGTGTATCGCAAAGGCGTTGATTTATTAGCTCGCATTATACCCGCCATTTGTAGTCAACACGAGGATGTACAATTTCTGATTGCTGGAGATGGCCCTAAAAGATGGCTTATAGAAGAGGTGCGGGAGAGAAATTTATTACAACATAGAGTGACGTTACTCGGAAGTTTGGAACATTCTCAAATTAGTCACGTATTAAATAAGGGTCATATATTTTTAAACACAAGTCTCACGGAAGCTTATTGTATGGCAATTGTTGAAGCTGCCTCGTGCGGGTAAAGTATTTAATTAGAATTCTAATTTAATTTCAAGTCATTCAATATGTTCATTAATTAAACTTCCATTTATTATAGTTTACAGGTTGTCTCAACAAAAGTTGGTGGCATACCTGAAGTATTACCTCCTGATTTAATTTATTTAGTGGAACCTACAGTACCTGCCCTTGTTCAAGGATTAGAATCTGCGATCGCAGATTATAGAGGAGGCAATATCAGATGTCCACTTGAGACACACAAGAGAATAAGCTTATTTTACAACTGGTTTAATGTAACTCAGAGAACTGAGATAGTGTATAATTTAGTGAAACAGGAGGACAAAAAAAATTTAGGTGAACAATTAGCAAGTTATATTCGAAGCGGAGTATTAGCATATCTACTCGTTGTGTCGTTATGCTATGTTATTTTGCAAATTCTAAAAATTCTTGTCCCAAGAAAAGTAAGTTATATATTTTAAGATTAAAGATAATGTTTGAATCTGCTAATTGATTATTGAATGTTTTCAGTACATCGAGATTGCAAAAGACTATACAGAGATAAACATTATGCAATCTCAGGCAGAGGGAGGAGAAGATTGATATTCCATTTGGGGAGAAAATTAAGAATATCATTTTTTGATCAAAACATTCCTTTGATTTATAAATCTCCGATATCGTTATAATGATCTTCCAACTAAAGAAAAAAAAATTGAGTATTTGTAAGTATACTTAGTATCAATGTTTTTATGGCAAAATATTTTTGCAGTTGTATGGACGTATGGGAGAAAAGGAACATAATGTTTAAAGTACAAATATAATTATTAGCAAAAACCAAGTCAGTAAAAAGCAGTTTTATTGTTACTCTCCTATTCTCACGAACAATAATGATAGTGTACAATTTTTCAGTCACACTGCCCGTAAAAATAGCTTTTTCATACATTTTCTTTTTTAAAGATCCTTTTATTGTGATACGTAACATCATATGAACCAATATGTCCGTATAATATTGTAACAATTGAAAATTATAGTAGTCGTAACGCTTATTCACACATAGAATGTATTGCATCATTGGTATTAAAAAATGTTTATGTTACATGTATTGAAATCGCTTATATTTATAACATAATCCAAATGATATTTTAAATTTAATGCGCTAAAAATGTGATAATAAATTGTATGTATACACACACATGCATATGTACATGTAAAATAAATGTATTGTGACTTTGGTTCACATTTTGTTTCGTAACAAAATTACAAATTGTGTAATTATAATGACAAACATAAAATGTCTTAAGAGTTAATGTCCATTAAAATTTTGTTACTTAAAAAATAACGTATAAAAAAATAAAAAGGCCAAATTGAAAATATAATATTTATTTATGTTATATGTTAGATACAATAATAATATTAATACAATATCAATGATCTGTTTTTACCTATTTAATTATTCTTGTATTTACTGTACATTTATCTATTTATACATAAATCTTTCATGATAAGGATCTGTGATCTTCTCCTAAGGGTACTTGAAGCTACTATTAAGAGAAGATCAGTGAACCTTAATTAACAACCATTATAATAATATTAAGAGCGGTCAGATCTGTCGCAACATTCTCCGTACTTATACGAACAGAGTTATTCGCGCCAAGTTTTAATCCAAATATATTAAATTCGTTTAAAAAAGAAAAACACAAAAGAAGAAACAATATTTTTAAAACGTGTTGAAATTCTCTCCTTTTCTCCTTCAGAGGGAGGGTTATTTATAGGACATATACACTTATAATTAAAACTTTACAAAAGATACTGCTCTTTAGATATTGCATTAATCGAATCTTACGTAAATTCATCATTTAATGGTTACCGTTAGATTGACCTGAAGTATTGTAAGAAGGCTATGCCGACGAGAGTGAGATCCACACGTAGGCACACGCAGCGATCAATCAGAAACTTCTTTATGTGCTATATAAATTTCACAGAACCGATAATATACAGTTCTAATATTACAATGAGCTTACTTTCATAGGTTCCTCTTTTCTGGTGTAAAACGAACAAGAAAATGAAAAAGAGTCTGTGTCCTTTATAAATTGTACAACATGCAAATATTATATTTTTTTCATAATTTCCAGTTTTTTTTCGTGTTTATATTAAAAGCATTAAGAATGTACAAGAGGTCTTTCTTTCTTCACAATGTCACTGTTTTGAGGCTTACAATTCCTTTTTATCTTTCTTTTTCTTTTGTGGTTATATAATACAATATGCAATTAATTGTCTTTGAATTGTTTCTTACATTCAATTGTTCAGTCAAAGTATCAGTATACACTTTTAAAAATAGCCGTAAATGGGTTAAAAACGAAATCTTCAACATATCAAACGTAAGGTAATCGAAACATAGTAGTAAAATATTATTCCAAGGCAAAGTCGTATCATAAAGCAAGAAATCCATAGGATTTATATGTATATCATACTCGGTGCCTTCGGTACAACAACGCCGATGCACCCGATCAACACATTGTGCTTGCGCCTTTATCTAATTATCAGCACACTCATTAATATTATTTTCCTTTGTCACCTGAACACCTTTGTTCGTAAGCACATATTGCTTTCGACTGCGATGTTTCCGCGTGTTACGAGTTATATCGATCGGCATAATTTCTTTTATCCCATGGTGATAATGATGAAACGTTACAAAATGTTGTAATACTATGCATACATGTTATAGTTAGAGCATGAAAGACAAGAATGTACATTTTTATTAGTAAATATACGTATTTAGTATTTACATTAGGGCAAAGTTATAATAGAACGTAAAATCTGAAAGTCTAATTACGAAATATAAATTAAGATTTTTTATGCAATTTATTTAATCATGGATTTGAATGATTTTAATAACAATGGATACCTCTTTTATGATATTGTATGCAATTTCTCTAAAATTCATAAATGTTCTTGAAACTATAAAATCTATTAACATATTTTTACTATCGCATATATTTTAAGAAATGCGTATATTTACTGAGATGTATATACACTGTATTTCACGATTTAACTATAATATATACATGTGTGTGTGTGCGTGTGTGTGTGTGTGAGAGAGAGAGAGTGTGTGTATTGTGTAAGTAGATGAGTTCGTCTTTCTTTGAATTAATATATACAATAGAGCTTCTAAAGAGTGTTTTTCAGTTCCGTTTAAGAAGGAAATAATGCCACGCTGCGATCAGTATCTAAGGTTCCTATTAATGCTGGAGTAATAACACAACGAGGAGATACAAGATTATTCTTGCACGTGTGATCAATAGAAAAATCTTATATGTACGGTTTCAATGCAATACTCTTAACCGGGTTCCTTAGAAACTCATTTGGCATTTACAATAAATAAATAACGAACCGTTTTATGGTGCCAAGCGTTGCAAAATTTCCATGATGTGCTGTTCAAAAATTGTTTGGAAATCAATTCAAACACCTTCACCATAATCACGATCGCCCACGTTAATACGGTCTGGTGCCGCAGTCACACTAAAGCCAAGGATCCTATTATCCACTTTGTACATTTTCCCCTTCTTTGGCTTCTTTGACTTTCCCTGCAAAATCATTTTACGCACAAATTTATAAAACGTTCTCTTGACCAAATAACGCATATAGAACACCCAGTTTAACATTATTTAATGTCTCCATGTGGAACATATAATGATGATTATTTTTACATCACGTGAATTTGATTATTTTTATAAAAAAAGCAAAAAAGAAAAGAGAAAAATCACTAAAATGTACTATAAAAACAAGAATTTTCGAAATAGCTATGTTAAAAAGAACACATTATATTATTTATTTATAGATACCTTCACTTCTTGAAACTCTGTGGGTACGTTTGGATTAACGGCAGGCGCTGGTTTGCACAAATCGTCTGCCTGTGCTTGAGGTCGCTGAGCTGATCGCCATTTGCTGCGTTTCTCTAGAAATTGCTTGGCGAATTCTGAGCTTTGTTTATTATCGCCGAGATAATCTCTGACGTATTCCTTCACCTCATATGCGGATTCTATGTCTCGTAAAAATCCAACAAACGTGGGGACTTTAAAACAGGAAAATATTAGTCATTCTACAAGAACCAAAAGAGTAACAGCATAAATTATGGAAAGCTTTAATGTAACTTACTATCCACGGTCACTTGGAATCCACTCAATGCTTTGTTGCACCATTGTGTGAAGTCGTCCGTCTTGGCAGTGTTCTGTTCAAATAATTTCTTTACTAGCTCCTCTTCCCTTTTATTTTTGCTTTTGTTCGCCTTGTTACTTTGTTGCTGTTGCTGCTGCTGATTTACAGCAGAAGCCTTCGTTGCCGTAACTTGTTTAGCTGGTTGCTTTATGGTTGCGGAAGACTTAATCGGCGAAGGATCGTCCCAGAAACCACTGCTATTGCTATTGCTAGTCCACGCCTGGCTACTGTTAGACGTGCTCGAAGTTGCCCAATTCAAACACTGAGAAGCCGTGCCCCATATGCCAGCGTTTTGTAACACGCTTGCAGAGTCTTTCTGTCCTGCCTTTTCTTGACGTTCTCTTTCTTGCTGCTGTACAATAATAATCAACAACATAAAATTATTTTTCAGTAGACAATGAATTGAAAGATAGTAAAACATTACAAAAAGCAATAGGTACCTTTACCTTGGCGATGCGTTCTTGCTCTTCTTGCTGAATCTGCGCAAGACTCTTCACTTGCAACGGCTTGGTGGAAGTTGTGGCTTTCTCTGCCCATTTAAACTGTAGTCGTTTAGATGAATCAGTGGCTGATGCTTCCTGAGCCGCTTCGATGGCTTTCTGCTGTGCCAGTTGTTGTTGCATCATTTGTTGAAACCGCTGTTCTTCCTGTAATAAAATTGGAATTTATGTAATTTCAATATATATTTTATATGGGTATTAATTGTTTACTGACGATTCTTACGTACCACTTTTTTCTCTCGCTCAAGTCGTTGGATTTCAGCGAGCGAAGCAGCTGGAGTAGTAGCAGCTGGGGCCCGAGGTGCTTGTGCCCACGGTGCTTTACTTCTTTCTTGCAATTTGCGCAATGCTTCCGCCTCTCGTCGTCTTTGTTCAGCTCGTCGAGCTTGCTCTTCTGCTTCAGCTTGCTTACGTGCTTCTGCTTCTTTCCTAAAAGTAATGCAACTACATATTAATAATTTCTTTTGTACAAAGTAATTATGCTCGACCCTGTCAAGTATTTTCATACCGCATTCTTTCTTCTTCCTGTTTTCGTTGTTCCTCTTCTAATTTTTTTCTTTTTTCTTCTTCTTTCTTCTGTTTCTCTTCCTGTTTTTTAAGCTCTTCTTTTTTCCTTTTCTCTTCTTCTTGTTTCTTCCTTAAATTTTCTTCCTCCTGCTTTCTCTTTTCTTCTCGCTTCTTTTCTTCTTCTTTGCGTTTTTTTTCTTCCTTCTTTTTCCGTTCTTCTTCCTGTTTACGTTTCTCTTCATCCTTTCGTTTCTTTTCTTCTTCTTTTCTTTTTCTTTCTTCATCCTTCCGTTTCGCTTCCTCAGCTTGTCTAGCTTGTTCCTCTTTTTTCCTCTTTGCATTCTCCTCTTCAGCCTGTCGTAGCTCTTCCTCCTGTTTTCTTAATTCTTCTTTCTTTCTGTCTTCTTGTAGCCTAAGGTTTTGTTCTTCCTGTAGTATAATAAGAAACTTTTTAATAAGTTCTAATGTACGTAAGAAATTAATTTGACTTTTCCAACAATGCACTCACCAATATTTGTTGTTCAGTCTTTATTTCTTTAGCGTGTAAATCCCATAATGACGTAGGTAATTGACCAGGAGGTACTGCAGGTATGGCTCCAACCTATCAATCATAGTTTAAATTATACTTTTGTTTTATAATTTTGAAAGGATTGATTGTATTATACATACTTGTGCCAGCCAATTCTGTGCATTGAACTGCGGATTGATCTGCGGTGGAGGCTGGGGCCAAACACTGTCTATGTGAGGCGCTTGTGGATGACTATTTGCATTAACATTAAGCTGACGTAATAAAGACTTAATGGGATTGTCCTCTTGCGTAGCAGGTGGTGTGGAATTTATATTTGTTTGCTGAATTCCTGGTATATTCTGCATACCACCCATCTGCTGTATGAGCTGCTGTATGGGATCTACCGTGGGGAGATGAGCTGGCGTACTCGAATGTGGATTCGACGGTAAATGAGTCTCAGGCTGCGCTTTAGCCTACGAGCATTAGTATCACAGGAATCCGCCATCACAAAAGTAAAAATTAAATAACACCATATTGGTGTTTAACCTCTTACGAACCTGTTGCATTTGAGAGAAAAGTTGCATAACAGGATTTGAAGCCTGAGAGGGCAGATGAGGTACAAACGGGTTCGTAGAGATAGGCACCTCCGGAATTTCTGAATCTTGAATAACATACTGATAAATCAACTGGTTTTGTTCGACGGGACTCAATTGTGCCCAGTGCTCCGACTGAGAGAGCTTCGCTATGGCAGATGTCCTCATTTGTCTGAGAAGTAATTGTTGATTCTGCAGTAATCGTATTTGTTGGTATTGAAGTAGAAGAAGTGGATCTTCTATGCTAGTTTTTGGCAATGCAGCTATACCAGCAGGAACCGCGTTAGGAACAGGAGGAGATATTACCTGGTCCGTTACCTAAAAGACATTGCAAAATGCACTTTTAAGTTAATTACGTTTACGAGATAACTTTACCTTCAGAGGCGGAATAAGAGGTCCAGGTGTGAACGGTATTCTGCCACACATTTTCATCAATTCCCCTAAGGTAGTGTATCGCTCGTCACAAGTTCTCCTCACCATCAATCCCGCGGTGAAGTATCCGGCTTTACACCACTCCGCCATTTCACTTGCTAAAAATGGACCTTGAACTTCGCCCTGCGGATCACGGTAAAACCATTTCTCTTGTCCATTTGTAGATGGAACTGTGGAAGGTTGGTTACCAATAGAGGGTGGTACATTGGCAGTTTTTTCCCTGTGATTTTCTTCATCTGCCATCAATTTGGCCACCAGCGCATCTGCCTCTTCTTTCATTCTATCCAAATCGTCATCACCCTTTTGCCTGACATTCTCCGTCCCTGAACCATGTATAGTAGTCTTCTGAGATTCTGTTTGTAAAGGTACTTGTTGTTTACCTGTTGTAGTAATGGGATCCACATTTAATTCTGTTTCAATCTTTTCTTTAACTTGCGTCTTATTAGGAGATTTATCATTTTCAGAATCGATCGGTGGCGCTTTTTCTGTTTCAATTTTCTCTGTACTGATTGCTACAATGTTCCTCTTTTGTACATTTTCGGAGGATACTGATGAAGTTGAGGTTTTGGTAGGTGTACTATTGCCTGTCGGTGCAACAGGAGGTTTTACAGGAGAATTGCTTCTCCTTTCTTTCTCGATGTTTCCATTTTTGTTATCAAAAGAATGCAAGGACTTCGGTTTCTCCTTATTAGCTGCATTTGTTGTATTGTTGATACTGCGACTTGCCATTTGTCCCTGAGACAAACTAGAGGACAAAGGCTTACTGGCAGGTTTCGTTGTATTTGCAGCACTTCCTTCGGAAACACGTCGAGTCCTTGGTTCTTGAGTACCACCAGCACTAATCACCCCATCTTCGTCATCGTCTGAGTACATTCCACCGTGGAACGCGCCTGTAGCATCGAAACTTCCACTTTCACTGGGATTTTCCGTAGCCCTACAAAATTTTAATTATATATCTCGATTACTAGATCATAGAAAGAACTATACATAGTACATTAATCAATATACAGAGCGTAACATATATACGTTTCAATATTTTAAGGGGTGATAGGATGTCCCAATAGTAGTATGTTCTGAAACAAAGAGTAGTTCATGCATATTAGCGAGATAAATATGTTGAAAGAGTCCGTTGACCTAGAGAATTCGGATACTTGAAAAGGTCGTGTTAAAATCCTCATAGATACAAGTCCTCCAATGGTCTCTTTTGGTATACACTTCATTATCTTTAAAAAGCTTTATAAATGTTAAACCGTAAGAAATACAACAAAATATATTGTAAAACTTTTTTCGTCTATTACTCCTTCCCAATATATACGCAAAATTACAAAATCTCTGATTATTAGTTTACCGTACAGACATGTTAATTTTAAAGTATTATTACTGCAAAACGAAGGCAGATCGGACACTATGTTATAGGACATTTTGTGATCAAAGTGAAGTACTCTGTTTTCCCTTAAAATATTTTAATATATGTATGTTGCATCCTGTGTTCTGTCCGAGCTTAACTTCATGGCGTAAAGTGCTAATTAGATGCTACAAAATTAATGAAATTATTCAAGTATTTACCATTCGGGAAGGTTATCATGATTATTATCATGATGATTCGATTCCCACGTACGCGCAGTACGAGGAGGGGGATGGTGACTTGAATCATGGGAAGCTCTGTGATTTCCACGATGTTCCCATCTGCCACCACTCTTCCGACCCTCTTCACCATCGCCTTCATTTCTATCTAATCTGTCTCTGTCCACACTACCACCTTCACGCCAACTGCTTCTACCTGCCAGTGATAATTTACCATATATGATGTCTTTGTAAAGCTTGTACGTTCATTAAGATGATGTATTTACCCCATTTACGCCAGCCGTCATCGTCTTCTGTACCACCACGATGACGCCGCCAATTGCTTTCCATGAGAGAACTACCACTAGCCCCACGACTCAATTCCTTTCTAGGACTAGTAGACCCATTCCATTCACCTGGATCTGAAGCCCCATTTCTTTCTGACCAACCACGTTCGCTTTGAGATCTATCAAATGGACGATTTCTCCCCTGGATATGAAATATATATTCACTGGTCAGTTAAAAAAAAGAATTCTCTCTTCCTCTGTTTGTACTAAAAAATGTTCAACTCTCTGAGTATCATATGTTTTTAAGGATATATTTATTTTACCTATAAGATGGTTAAAAGATTGCTTTTTTATGATTTATTTGCTATATCTATACATTATATATTTTATTTTTATCAAGTGAGATAAGTTACATACTTGGAACGGCTGACCGTCAATTCTTGATCCATCTCCTGAATCGTCGAAACCAACTCCACGGGAGTAATGAGATGAATACAAGTTTCCTCTTCCATTTCTCCCACGCCCTCCACGATCTACGCTTCCACCTCTTCCCCGACCACTAACACTGGTTATTCCTCCATTCCACATTCGCTAAAGAATAATTCATTTGAATTTTAATAAAAATATTTTCTATTTAAAATAATATGTTACATAAACTAAAACTTTATTTGAAGCATTTTTTAATTTATGGCAATAAATAAAATAAATAAAAAATTAAATATAGTGTAACAAAATAAAGTAGTGATGATTATGTAAAGTACACAACAGTAAATAGGATAGCTCTATGAAGAACTGGCACAAGGGCTCCAGTGTGTAATATTTTTAGCTACAAACTGACTTCATGAGGCAGTTCCCAATATAGGATGTAATAATGATATACAATTACTAAGTAACATTGACTATCATTTTAAATAAGAAACTAATAAATATATAATCAAAATATACTAATATGTTGTAATTAGTAATTATATTCAACAATTTTTAAGCATAGCACTTCAAAATATTGATATATTCTATTGATTACCATTTCATCTTCTGTCATCTGTGTAAGAGCCAAGGGAAGCTGAGTTTTCTCAATATATAATGATGAGAAGTTTGGTAACATTTCAGGAGGCTTACAATTACGGTCAAACAGAATTAACATTTCTTCTCGTCCATATCTATGTTCCGCTAATTGATAACGTGGAGTGGTTAAACTCATAGTACCTCCACCACCTCCACTACTGTTGCAACTGTCTCCAGACAGATTGCGTAACCTATATGTTTGTTACCAAATATTAAAATACAATACAAAATGAAAAATTAAAGCATATGATATATAATGATCGCATAACTAAACCAGCAAAGGAGCATACAAACCATTCTGGACCAAATTTCATAGAATCCGTCATGATGGGTTATTTGCTGAAAAAAATAAATTCTAGTTAGATAAATTTTAATTTACTATTTAATTTACTTTAATCTTAAATACAAAAAAAACATATATTATAGAAATTTCTTTAGATTTAGAACTATATAGAAGCAAAGTATATTATAATCAAGATATGTTGAAAGGAAAAGACACATTAACAGATAACTAATTGTCTATATATTTTATGCCTATGTTTTTTAACAAATAGTCATTTTTTGAAATATTAAATTATCAGGAATAAAAGACATGTTGATACAAAACTAAGAAACAAATCGCAATTATTTTCCATTTAGATAAGTGTAAATACAATGTTTTACAATCCACTGGAAATGTGTCGATGTATAGATAAGTATCCCACAATCTAAACGATTCAATAAAAAAATTCCTGTCAAAGATAATACAGATGAATATTTTTTTCATAGATGAAGTTGCATGACAATAATACAAATACTGTTGGGTCAGTGCACCCTTAGAAAACCATATCGACGGATTTTACCTGTTGCTCGACGAAAATAGAGCAATCCATGTGCTTTTACTATTGACTATAATGACAATAACGAAAGGGACGTTATTTTTGAGAGGCAACTTGGATACGTAAAACAGAACGGAGTAAAAGTGAGGATCGAAAGTAGGAGAACACGGCAGACGTTAGCAAAGTAACACGTTGAAAGCTGTAATTCTTTTTGACAAAATCCATTCTTATTAACGATTCTACGCAGTCAAAGATGAACGTAGAAGAAAGTGCTAATTATATTACAGACTTTTAATTCAATGGAAATAGTACGCATTTATTTATACGACATGATCCTAAACAGACTGATTTCCGTGAGCCCAGGTGGCAACATTAACCAAACTTTTTTTCGTTCATGAATGTCACGGAAGTCGACGAGCAATGATCAATTTAAGATGAATATCGCGTCAGTGATCCTGATTATTCGCGAAGCAATGAGTACGAACAGAAATCAGCCATTGAATAAAAGAAATACCTCACTGATCTTCGAAATTACTGAGGGCAGCGATACAACACACCAATATGGCTGATGGTTTTTTTGGAATAGAGCGCATGCGGGATCGCTGGTACACCTGAAGCCCTGAAGCACTGAAAGTCACTAGAGAAAACGCACCGTTTTCTTAGCCACCATCAGTTGAAAAAATTTTTCTTTGATTTTATTTTCTTTCTCCGTTTTATTTTAGGATCGGCTTATTGAACGAAACAATCTTGAAATTTGACAAAATTTTTATTCTGGCATTTCACTAATGAAATTATAAAAATGGTTATTAGATTAAACGTAAAATATTTAACGCCTTTGCTATAATGCTATTTCTAAAACATTTCATAAGTCAAAACAGATATGTATTGAAACTTTGTCATAAACGTAATTGACTGGTTTCAGAATTTGAAAACGTTAACAAACATCAATATTTGTTTTGCTAGTAGGGATATTAAAATCCTACAATTTTGTAAAATCTATTGTCGAAGATTTTTAAACATTATTGTGATATCATATCACTTATTTCTATGCAGCTTATTTTTCTTTTCTTTCTTTTTTCCATTGTACCATTTGTTTTACTATTATAAGGATTATACATTGGTATTCACAAAGCTTGAACAATTTATAAGTAAAATATTAAAGAAATAAATAAAAATTGTACATAAATAAAGGTAGAATGTAAAATTTTCAAATCAAACAAAATAATGTGGTTTTTTAACAATGATCCCATATTCTGCAACTGCTGGTGTAAGGTCTTCCATTGTTAATGTATAACGTCGATCTTTTCCCTTTGTTTTTGTGTTTTGATTAGCTCCACGAGTTTTACAATGTTGCAAAGCATCATTTGCTATTTCAGATATGAATTTCTGTGCTGCTAGAGAGACCAGACGTACTCTAAAATTAAAATAAATATTGTTATGAATAAGCAAAACTCACGTAGTTTAACATTCACCATTTCTTACACTTTACTTACATTCTTGGATCTGTTGTATTGAAACCTGCAGTATGTAAGTAATGTTCGCTAATTGCGTCAGGTACCTATGAAAAGCATTGTTTTATGTATTGTGGAAATTCTAAAAATTATAAGATTTATACTATATGATTTATTTTTTATGGAATTACCGTAGGCGTATAATCTTCCAGTTGTAACAGAAAATCAGAAAGGGGTTGACCAGCAGTCTTTGTCTCTTCGTTTGTTGAATACACTTGTGGTGTTTCTCTTCCAAAATCTTCTGACATTTTAATGTAACTTATTCCTATAACATGTTAAAATTCAACAGAATAGAGGTTAATTTAGACTATAACTTACGTACAGTTTTCAATATATTGATCTTAAAAATTCTAACCTTAAAACAATGAAATTATCGAAATTTTAGTTTCCGAAAACGTTAATAATGTCTTTTTTAATACAGTCTTTATAATAATTCTTTTTTAGGTCATAAATAAGAAAACTACTGGTAACGTTAATATGCAATTCTTAATATAAACAGTGTTTAACGTACACATACATATGCCAGTGTAACATGCAACTGAATTGTACTGATATCAACTGATACTGATATGACATCGCAGTTCTGTGACAGACTCCAGAACTTCGAATGTATCGATAGTCTAGGGAATGTTATAAAACTATCTAGGGAATACATTGATAGTTTCTCGTGTTTTGTTTGAATTAGTTCTAAGTTTTAATGCATATGTTATTACTTTTTTTTTTACGAATATATATTTAATTGAGATTTTATGATTTTAATTGATTAACTGCACTTCCTTACTAAATTCTTACTAAAAGTATTTAAAAATATATTGATTTGATTTTAGTGAAAATTTGTCGCTATGCTGTACAAGGAATTTATTTTAATACAATTCTGTGAAGTATTTAAAAACTAATTATCTACATAAAAATGCATGGTAATAGGAATAAATTATACTGTTGATAATATATTTTTTAATGGTGGTAGCGATGGCACCCATGATTCATTTTTGGCTTTTTCGTATTTTAACTTATTTATAACAATACTCTGAGTAATCTGCTCAGCAGTGTGTGTGAGGCCATAATAATCTACAAACAAGCCTTCGGGATCTACCAAATATATAATTATTGTGTGATCAACCTAAAAAAAAAAGCATTGTTACAAATATCTGTTAAAGCAATATAATTCTACGCAAAAATGAACTACTAACAATATAGTCAGAATCCTGATCTTTAGGTCCATTACTATAATATACTCTGTAAGCTTTGCAGACTTTACCAACTTGTTCTTTTGAACCAGTAAGACCAATAATTTTATCAGAAAACTCTTTAATGTATTTCCCTACAACCTCTGGGGTATCTCTGTCAGGATCCACAGAAATGAATATAGGTTGAGCTTCCAAATTATGATTTTGTTCTAAAATAAGACTTTAGGATAAATTATTTTATTAAAAATCTGATTTTATGTAACTATTTATAATCATAATATACCAAGCTTATTAACGACTGTTGTTAGTTTCTCAAGTTCATCTGGGCATACATCAGGACAGTGGGTGAATCCAAAATAGATCAACAGCCACTTTCCCAAAAAATCATCAGATTTCACTGTCTTCCCTTCAGGATCAATTAATTCAAATTTTCCTCCTATTGCAGCTTTTCCTAATTCACGTCTTCTTTCTTTTTCTAATAATGTATCTTTTGATCTTTTTAAATAATACAAGTACGACAAAAGAGTTCCTCCTAATACAGATGTGATTGCCAAATTTTTCCATGTAATTGGAGCTTTTTTAAAGATATCATCATTTTTCTTTGGTAATGTATTTCTATGTTCCTTTTGATGCAGTATCTTACAAGTGCTTAAGTACTGAATTTGTAGATAATAATGTTTGCTGTTTTGTACATTGGGTAAAAATGCCTGTAAACAAATGTACAGAAAGCTAGTTAATCAGAATTATTAATTAATTATAAGTTAGTTTGCCAGATAAGTTATCTTATTGAATAGTGAGTATTTTATTGATAAAGAATAAAGTACATTAAAAAAAAAAACTGTTGAAACTAATACTTACATTTCTAAATGTTTGATTACAACATCTGTTCAGTGAAAGCACTGAATGATTAATTAAATTTGACATTATTCTTATTGTGACTTAATTTGCGTTATTTGAAACCAAATATAGGTTATAATTTGACTGTTTCTGAGCATGTGCAATTTCTTTGGCGCGCGATTTAATGTGCATCACATAGGTAGTATATATTAACGACAGAATTATTAAATTTTTTGAAAAATTACAATTGTACTATATTATAGGCGTATATAATAAAAATATTATTAAGAGTCTATCATTTGAAAATCGTTTATTTTTCTTCTCTTTATCGAATTTCTTTTTATTTTCTTTGTACATAAGACATGATAAAAAAAATGATGAAAATTTTATTGTAACATTTTACTACTGACATCATGAACGTAGAAATTTTTCACAGAGAAGTGCATTGTTCACGTTGCAATATCACCATTCTATCTTGCGAACTTACAGCAGTATGTGGAATACAGTATTCCCACCTAAGTGGTATTCAAATAAAAATGACCAAATTCAAATGTTAGGAATTAATGTTTACAAAAATGAATTTGAACAAATTGAATTTACCTGTTGCCTTTTCTGTCTTCAATAGCAAGCCTATCTATCAATAATGTATCTAAACTTTGATTTTTAACAGTGTTTCCATCAGCTTGATTAACAAGGGATTGATACCACAGGTGTCCTTTTATCATTGATTGATTAGTGAATAATGGTTGAAACTCTGCTGCCACAATGTCGTAGAATATCCGATTCTCTTTTCGGTTTGATAATCTTTAAAAAATGCTTATTTTATTTTAGGTGCTTATTTCACAAACATCAATCTCTTAATTGCTTACCAAATAATTGATAATTGAATTTCAGAGTATAACAGTTACTATCAAAATCTATCTTACACGCATTGAAGCTTGAACGTCGTCATCGAATTACGTTGGTTAATCCTCAGAAAGAGTGTTCCAGTTGTTCTTGGTGTATGCTCGGTTATAGTTACAGAGGCCCTTAATGGTTGACCTAACAGAGATCCAAACAATGCGATAGTAAGAAGGTTTTTACGCTGACTAAATTAAACTTGTGGTTATCTTTATTAATCGTACCACAAAAAGGTTCCGCTCCTCGCGTTGGCAAATAGTACACTCCTAGAGGACCACGATTAGCTCTATAGCCCATTTCTTGGGACCAAAAGGTAGACTCTGAAGGAAAGCACATTCCATTAGTATAGAAGGTTCTTCCTTGCGGACAGGGCCAGGCTGTGAACTTGCAGGATTGATTTTCCATTCGAACACTTTCTAAAAAGAGTGTCCAGGCTCTCAAATGACTACAAGCAACTTCTTTAGTTAAAGCTTCCTCTAAAATACCATCAATCACTTATCTTTTGTTTCAAATATTATACTTAACCAATTCTTAAATTGAAAAACATTTTACCCTTTAAATGGCTAACAACCACAGAATTCTTTATATCAGTACAGCCAGGTTGCTCTCTGCCACCATTGGGAAAAAAATCAATATGGCCAAGGGGTTTCAATAGTCCAAAACCATCAGCAAAGTCTTCAGATCCATCTGTGTGTATCACATCTACAAGTTCAGCATCTGTGGCATCCAATTTTCTGGTCTTTTCTCTGAACAAGTGATTCCTAAAGAATGGAGAGGCAGGATCAAGACCTGTTATACGACCCAGTAGGAAATTCTTCTTCTTGAGAGCTTCTGAGGCGCAACCAGCTATGTGAGCTCCAAGACTGAAGCCGATTATGTGAATGTTTTTAGATTGTGTACCCAAGTTGATGACATCCAGGAGTACTAGGCTCAATTGACGACCTACCAGCTCTGTATTCGCCACTGCTGTTTGGTAAGTGGTTGCTGCTCCTCTTGTCCAATCAAGCATCAAAACGTTTACATCCTCCTGAAGAAAACATTACATTCAATGTGTTATGTGATGGTATATTTTCGGTTTTCTGTACAACAAAAGATTTAAGAATTCTTGTTGATTTCTGAAGTTGAACATACAGGGTGTTCACGTAATTAGTAGCTAACGTTTTTTTCATAAATGATACATATACCGGAAAATGGAAAAAAAAAGATTCACTGTTATTTACAACATAAAAGTGCAGCGCTGTTCAAGCGAGGGCTCGTGAGCATCTGGAGTCCTTTCACTCTCCGTTCTATAGTCAGGGTAATTATGCGATGCTATAAAGGCTCTACCATACACATAAGTTATATATCCATTAAAACGAGGAACTTTTTATTGTTCATCCATGTATTTCGAAAAAGTTGCTGCTTGTTGTCAAATGTTACTCTAGATTTCTTCGTATGATTGTTACCAGCACTAAATGTTGCTTTGAAATCGAAACAAAACTTAAATACCCTCCGGTTTCTGTTGTTTTAATGTGAGTAAAATGTTTCTATAAGTTGGTGTCTGTTGGAAACATTTTACAATATGTAGCAACAAGAGACATAGCTATAGCTATTGTCAAGAAATCCCAAACACTACGCATAAAGGTGCGAATACATCAGAGTTCGTAAACAGTATGAAAATTAAATTTCCTAGAAATCGTCTGTTCGAGTATCTATTCGCATATTGTTCTTGGTGTCCACGGAAAAATCGAGTAAAGGTGATAAAAAGTTTGTGAACCGTGTTTGCAAATTGTTCGTTGGTGTAGACCCAGCTTAATGTAATTAGTGGATCAAAGAAGAGTTAAAAGGGGAAGTAAACGAATGGAGGGTCTCATACAGTGCTATAATAGCATGTCAATTTCTTACGTTTGCAATATGTTTTGAGAAACAAAGATAGTCCTTAATTTTTTAAATAGAATGCTACATATTTTGTACATCATGTGTAAATGTATGTTAAAATAAATTCAAGATAAATTCAAGAAAATCAGGAATGAAAGAAATATTTTAAATGCGTTGTAATTTCCATTTACGGAAAAAATCTTTGGCTAGTAATTGCGTGCACACCATGTCCATCTGTTGAAATTGAAAAGATTTTTAGTAATTTGTTAGCTTTGGAGAACTGGAATAAACATTCTACTACTGATATTTCCTTGATATGATTAAATCTATGTACCTATTTCAATCTTTTGCAACCTACGTAAGTAGATTCTAGTTCATACTACGTACGATTAATTTTAGTTGTTTATATATTTTCTTGCAAGTAGCTGGTTCGTTTTTTCAATACATACATGAATATTTTTCTAACTACTACTACTTACGTAGAAACTACTTTTCTACGTAAAGTATTGTGCTCTTCTGCTCTGCTCTTGTTAGTTTGAAAGTTGAAGATAGTTAAATTCTTTATTTATTACTGAATAAATTTACCACGTCTAAGAGAGCTTGCATCAAAAGAATCGCTCCAACGTCGCTTCCGCTTCCCTTATAACCGTGTATAATGATCTTCAAAGGCTTGCCTGCATCGAATTTGGATTTTACAATGGAACCCATGTTATCTCCATACTGAAGATTGTTGGGAGAGTCCCTATTCAAGCGTGTGTACAATAAAAATCTAGTCTGAATAACGTTAGGATGTTCTGGTGGGCGTTTTATGGTCAAGTGAGCCGGAGGATCAGCGAAACAGCCAACGAGATCTTAAATTTAAAAACCAAGTATTAAGATCTAAGATTCTAATTTCAAATACATTAAAATAAACCAAGGAAATTGAATTCGAATACCGTAGCAAATTTTCGGTTTTAGGTCCTCTCGATCAACTCCCATTTTGCGTAGCACTGCTCTGTTCCTCATTATAAATAGCTTCCCTGCAGAAAAAAGTAAAAACCTAGTAAGGACAATTTCGCTACTATCGAATTTCTTTTTACTCACCAGAACGTTTTGCTTGGGTGGTCCAAAAGCCGAAAAATAGAAAGAAATGGAGAATAAAAAGTTTAATAGAAACGTGCTGCATCTTTCTTTGATTCTTGATTGAATCTGTCATGGAGGTTGTTAGATTCCAGGTCTCCTTCCTTTGTCTTCAACTTTAGTTATTTTCTTTTCTCGGAAATGTTTTCTTTCACAACTAGTTTCTCTTTTGTACTCGACAGAATGAAAAACTGAAATTCACTGGCAATAATCGGCGAAACTGTCTTCTCAGTTCGTGGTCAAAGAGCGTACAAAATTTTGCGCAATTGCTTTTTCTATTGGCATGCTACGACAACTTAACATTCACTTCAATTCCACACAGGATGGGATTGGAATTATTGATATTTCGTTTTTAATAATTACACGTGGATACACGTGTTTTCTAAAAGCATTATAAGAAGAGAATTTTAAGGTTGTTAACTTTAAAAAAACGTTAATATCGGTAGGAATAATTTAATATAATTATAATGTATGTAAGTTTAGAATAAAGTAGAGTGAAAATTTAAAGTAGGTTCAGTAGAATTAGTGAAAATAATATTTAATGTACAACAGAATACGATTCAAAATATTTTCTATGTATAAATTAATATTTAATGAAATTTCAGACATTATCGAAATTAATTTTAATTAGTTGGAATATAAGTTTATATAAAAATTCATATTTTTCTCAAGTTTTTAAGTAAAAATTATTTTCTCGCAAAATTTAAAATAAAAATGATTCTAAACAAACTAACTTTACATTATAACAGCGTTATTTGAATATACTAAGCTGTATCAACTAGAGTAACTAGAGATAAAATTTCACTATTTATTTGTAATACTATATGTATAAGTTATCACTGAAACATATTTTTATTGTAATATAATTAATCACAAATTTAAACATTCACTGTTTCAACAAATCTTATTTATAACATCAGTGAGGAAATAAATATATTTGTTTACAATTATCTTTCTTAACACAAATTCGTAGACATGGTTTCATACTTTTAAATAAAAACAAGCTTTTATTGCACCAAACACATAAGCAAATGTACTTCTGAGCGATAATATACATTTGCATAAATAAAAATGTGCGAAAAACTATTAGAAAAATTGCGCTTTTTACTTAGAATATCAACTTGTAAGTTACTATAGAATTATTTATAGTTATCTAAATATCCAAGGATCTTTTGCTCAAGTGCTTTTATTTCATAAGTTTTTAAAGATCAAAACAGTTACACCTGACAATGTGAGTCACTCAAGCAGTGGATAATATAACAGTGGAATTTTTTAGATAAAACGCTGAAGAATAGTTGTCGTCAATGGGACTTAAAACGCGAACACATCGATCACGACTACTTACGTGTACGGAATGCACGTGTACGAAACGCTATACTTTCCCTTGGCCACGATGATTGTACGACCCCCTTTTGCACCATCCAAACGTGATGCAATATTTGCAATGTCCCGTGAGCACAAACTGTGACTCGTCGATTCCATAAAAGCGTATCTGCTTTCACTCCGAAGATTTCAGTAATATTTTTGTGAAAAATAAAACTATAGTATTTCTTCAGCATGTTTTCGTGGTATCCTTATAGTTTGTTTTCAATCGTTTTTTTTATTTTTTTCATGACAAAAATAACTAAATGAGCTTTGAAGTCAAAAGAAGCGTGCTTCTTATATCATACGATCATATGAGTTCGTTACTTGTACTGAACTGTAAGTTTGTAACAAGTAAAGATTATTAACCTGATCCTTCGAATCGTTATGTAAATTAAAAAGGGATTACTCAAAAGGAGATATATAATTAATATTGACCACTTATCATTTAAAAGGTGGCTTTTTTCCTAGATTATACATGTACATAAATAAGGTAAATGTCCCGCAGTAGCTATGCCCCGGTACATGAACACTAACGCTAGTTTGATTTAATTTTAAGCTTAAATTCTAATATATCTAATTAAAAGGAATAACAAAACATAGTATCATAAAATAGTATATTCAGCTATTGGAAAGCAATTCAAGTGTAGGAACATGCGTTTTTAGTTTGTCCACTTACACTGGGACATTTGATATTTTAAGCATTCGGGTATTGGGTATTTAAGCATTATATGTAAAATTACTTATATGTATATATGTATAAATGTAAACGTAAAGGCTATCACTCGCTTACCAGCACAGCACATGAACAGTAAATACATGAACCAAACTAAAATGTAGGTATGTCCTAATAGATAATATATAATAGAAAATGTCTTACATCTTCTCAAAAATCCTGTTCATATCGAGAAAATGACCGATTGATTGTGTCAAATCATTAAATATTTAACAAATTAAGTAAAGTGGGTTACAATCTGAGTTCAACTGATACAATGTATCAAATATAAATCATGCCATCATGTGTACTAAAATTAAAAAGTCTATTCATTTATTATGTACTATTGTGTGATCATTAGAAGATAAACCAAAGAAAAATGCATTTTAATTCTATAAGAATATTTGAGTATATTATAAATTTAAATCACATAATTAAATTAACAATTTCTTTATAAAGGTATGACTATTCCTATACGATTAGTTGGATTGTAGAATTTGTAAAAACAACAATAAATACTAAAGAAAAATATAAGATCGCTTAACAAAGAAATAAAAACAACGTCGATTATGACAGAAATGAATGGTTAACATTTTAGCATGATTAAATTAAAATTCGTTATTGAACAAAAAGAGCGGCCAAACAGATAACTAATTTTCATAAAAGATTATTATTTTAATTTTTTGTCACATGTTTGTAAAGTGTCCAAATATTTGTGTGACCAACTGTATCTTAGGAACAGTTTATACTAAAGATATGTTTTGGTACTGTTTAAAAAATGTCTCGATATCAACTATAATAACACACAATAAAGAATAGGTTTCAATTTAAAAGTTCGACGTTGATTTTTGCAGATCTTTTCTCCGATATTGTATGGTTAAGCATGATATCTGAAACATTTTTTCATATTGTCTGTATCATTGTAGATATTTATCTGGGCAAGTTAAAATAAGAACACTCTGTATATCATTTACTTTTGTGTTGAAGAGAAAAAGAAATTAAGAGTGGGAGAATAAAATGCCAACAATCGATCGATTATTTGTAAAAACAAAGAATTGAACACATATTATAAATATTGATTTCAGATATTGAATTTCAACCGCAAACAGTTAATATTATTGTAAATATCCCCACCATTGTCAGTATTGACGCTTGAGTAATAAAATATCAGAATTTTAAGTATTAATACTTTTCAATATTGACGATATTATTATGATCGTGTATGATTGATATTGAAGGAATCAGAACTGATATTGATGAAATTCTGATACTTTAATAATATTAAAGGAAAGAATATTGCAAGTATTCTTCTGCATATGAATTAGCCTTAAATCGGAAAAAGTTCAAGCATATCTACAGGATATGACTTTGATTAAAATTAAAATGCTTGGTTCTCAAGCGGGCTATGACTATTTCATTAACTTTTCAAAATGATGCTTTCTTGTTTGCTTTTCTGGTTAAATCTACAACAGTAAAACCAACAATGAACTCAATTTATTCAAAAGCTCTATTTAACACAATTGACAACCGTATGCTCTCAAGGATACATGATACATGGTCTTAGGTCTCACACATTATTTAAAATAATAAATGCATGAATACTTTGGGGACGGTATTCTAGAATTGACATAAAATGTTACATATCTCAACGCTGTAAACATGAAAAACGTTAATTGACGTTTTCGATCGTCAATATGTTATGAATTTCGAAGCACTGATCATGCTAAAAGACTGTCAACAGAGGCATATTCTTTTTTCTCAAACGGTTCAGTAAACCGGATAGACGAGTTCGTACTTACGAAACCAAGTAATTGAACTCTGGTTACCTAGTCAGTTGAAATTATTTCTTTATACTAAAATACTTTGCGGGTCGAAGATAATTGTTATATAGTTTTAATGAATTTAGTTACTGGTATAAAGTAAAATGCAGGATATAAACAGTTAAGTAACAATTATAAGGCTATAAGAAATTAAAATTCAAAAAATGTAAACAACGACCTATATCATATGTAACAAGATAAATACTATTCGATGTATGTACATAGATTTAATATTTTTCCAGGAAGTGGTAACGGCAGACATTTACCAAGATATAATTCAACAATTGATCGTTTCCCTAAATTTGAAGAATTGCTACTGTTATTTCCAATAAGACATGCTGGCCGAATTTTTTGGTGAACATGTGATATAAAGTGGTCTGTGGCTAGTACAGTTCCAGACCCTGTCCCTGCTGGATTTTTTTTTATTTTGTTCTATACTTAAAAGCGAAGAATATACTAAAAAGCCGGAGAACATTGAACAACTGAAGAAAACGTCACACAATGCATTGCTCAAGTAAATGCGAAACTTTTGGGTAAAGTAGCAGACAACATGGTAAGAAGAGTGCACTCTTGCTTGTAGCAAGGGGGCACAAGGGGAGGGGGTACTTTGAGCATTTGAAGTAAAAGAAGAGTTTAGGCGACGCGATGCGTGGAGGGCCGCTCTTGGTAAATGTCCACCATTATTGTTGGCCCATTCGGCAGTACGTTTAAGTGAATATCATCAGTATGGAAAGTAAATATTTATAATTGCAATTAAATACTTATTCCGAAATAACACTTGTGTAAGTTGCCACTAAACATGTATTTATGCTACATATGTATTTACTCAAGAGGGGGCTATTGAAACAATCTATCTTATTCATGGCACACTGTATCGATTGCAAAAATAAAAATTTTTATGAATAATTACATATCTATTTCAAATATATATGCCTTTCGATATTGAAAATGTCGTGTCACATTTAGGGAAAAAGTAGGTATCCTCAGACAGAGGGTAAGCTTGGACAATTGAATTTCTCGAATACTAAATTGAGAACTGCGTAGGAAACATAGACTTCTATTATAATACACTAGACTACGTATTTCCCATGTATAGCTGCAGCCGAATGTACCCAAAAAGTATGCACTAAATTGGCGCATGCGTGATGAAGAAGTACAAGTATACATGTATAAGAAGTACATGTATAACTAGCTATACATACGTACGGTAAGTGTTAGGTACTTATATACATACATACGGGAAATGTATAGGTACTTATACATACATACATAATACGTGTTGTATACTTTTCTACCTAGTGTACATTTTGATCTTGGTCGCAATAAAGCTGATTGAAACGTCGATCAACATCGGTTTCGTAAATGTGTAGCTGATCACTGCAGAAGCATAAAAACTAAAGATTCTAGATTTGGTTTCTTCCAGTGAGTATTATATTATTTTGAAATTCTAAAAACCATGTTTCATCTTAAGCTTTATTTGAAACCTAATTTTTTACATTGGAAAATATTTAGATTTTCGTTAAATGAACCACAATTATTGTCGGCATGGATCGCAGCAGTGAACAAAAAATACTGGCTACTAAATACATGGAGTATAATTTGTGCAAAACATTTTAAATGTACCAATTTTTATAATACTCCAGAAGCAAAAATGAACGGATTAATATAAGATACAATCTCTTCAGAAAATTTATTTAAGGATATAACAGCATTTATATCCCTTGCCCACGGTTGTTTCTTAGAAGCGGACAAAATAAATGGAAACTCGAAACCTCAGAATGCAAAAGGTCAAATTGTGCCACAGATACATGTAATTTCAATACTAATCTTTATTGATATATATTATATATATGTTATATGTATAAATGTATCAAATAGTATTTATTACATACATGGTTATAATAGATCTACATGCTTCAACATCACAAGGAAGTTAGTGATCTGAATAATGAATTATAAATAATAAGTATTATTTTCATTCAGTATTTTACAAGGTTATAAAAAATTCACTTTTAACATAAATACATATTTGAATGGACGTTTAAATTTTAGTGTTTCTTTTGTACGTTTCGTCGTGTATGCGCTTAAGTCTGTATACCAAAGTACATAAAATTTGGGACGCCTTATAGACAGAAACTAACAATCTAGTGTATTATATTGAAGTCTGTGGTAGGAAAACAAATAACATACTATTACATGTCTTCCTAATGCTGAGCACACGTGTCTATAGTTTAGTTATAATTAGACTCACCTAATTGTTCGTGAATAGTCACGTATTCCGTAAATGAAAATTTCTATAAGAATGACTCTTTTACTAGATAAAAAGGGAACTACTCTTCACAATCAGAAGGACGTATCTTGACACTTCCTCACATTTTTCCTAATTCTAAGATTGTTAAAGTAGTTATGATATACACTTGAAGAATATTATGTCTATTTTAAATTGGCGTTGAATAAAGATAAAAAAGACTATTAGTAAATAGTGGCGGATTTTAATGCGTTACAAATTTTTAAGGCCCTATTAAAATAAATCAGTTATGTGCAACATATATTTTTATTTCTATGCAAAATTAAATACACATAAATTAAAAATGTTTGGATCAAGTGGATGAGATAACAACTAAAGACTGAGCGGTCGCCCAAAACTCTAATACGTTGAATACAGAAATAATTCCAGCCTAAGTTAACCATTATAATGTCATATTAATCACTTAACTTGTTGCAAGGGAAATCCACTTACTAGAGGAAATACAATTTTCATACTTATCTAGGATAGCTGTTTTACATTTATTGCGGCAATACTGTAGCTATGTACAATATCATTTGTATTCTAGGTGTTAGACGCATTTTTCTCGAACACCACGTTTTTCAAACTGAGCAGATCAATAACTCAGTAAAATTTCATCCGATTTGTTTGAAATTTTTGGTTGTGGTTTCAGATAAATTTTCAGTTGCACGTAAGGAATTTTCGATTGAATAATATATATTTTTACTGTCTTAAGAGACCTAAGGCTATTGCCTCCATTACCTGTGCGTAAATTCGCACAGGTAATTTTCCACTAGAAACAAGAATAAGTTAATCATGAATTCACTCTTTCAGTAAAACAAATCTTTCTCTGTATCTAGTCGTAAATTTTAACGTCGCATAAACTACACATGAAAAATAATTGAAAATTCATCTTCAGAAACATAGATAAATCGTTTCTTCCTTCAATTCAATATATTCAATGTTTACAAATTCGAAACCTCGAATATAAAGGCACATAATTTTAAAAAATTACTGAATTTCAAAATCAGTGACAAATGTACATGTATGTAATATCTGAAGCATTATTTGATTTTTTGTTTTCTCGGGTAATTGATTGATCGTTTCGATCAAAACTCTTTTCCGCTCATTACATTGGAAATTGTTTATCAGCATGATATGCGTCATAAATCGAAGGTAATCAAAAGATCTTTAAGCGATCATATCTTGTGATATTTGATTGATAAATTAGATAAGACAATTCATATAAAACCGGCACTTCAGAATCACTACACCTTGTTTGATGTAGTGCCCCGAAATCATGCTGTTATTTTTGATTTTCTGCAATATTGTAGTGGTTACGTTTGGTGTGCCTCTCGACGAGGACAGGTATATTAGAAGCGAAGAAGTTGTTGCTTACGATGACAGCGAATTTTTCACTCTTTCTCCAAGTCCTGTAAGTGGATTTTTTTTAATGAATTTCAGTGGGCCTCGGATAACTGATATTTACATACATAGTGTCCCAACTAACTTGACCGCCTTGAATATTTCTTTTATTTTTTACGATAGGAAAAATGTCAGAGGAAAACATTGTTTAGTTCAAAGGAGCAAATATTATTATAGGCAAAAACTTTTTCTCAAGTCCACTTATTTCACATGAGCGATCGTATTAGAAGTGCATGTCAGAGAGTCATTCATTAATTGTTCGCAGAAATGTATTAAAGTGAAAAGATAACATATTGAACACTTGTTAAAATAAATTTATTTCCTCTTCATTACTGTTTTTATTGTAGTGTTTTACCATTTACGTCACGTACCCAATTTTTATGAACTTTTTGTATTTAAGGTTACGTAAGGGATATAGTATTATAGATCGTTGAATTTATCTTGACCTCAGCTATTATATCGTGATAACAAAAATATGCCCTATTTAAAAAAACATCGATAACCTTGAAATCCGAAAAAAATGATCTTAAGATAAATTTGTTGCTTCTAATATTTGCCTTTTCAAATCAAACAATACTTTTTTCTGTCATAAAAAATAGGTCACATTAGATGGGATTCCCTGTGTAGGTACCATCTCTTATCCTGGGACGTAGATGAGAGAAGCATAGAAACAGACACTAATTTCCAATGGAGACGAATTTGATGTTTATTACTTTCATTTTAGTTTATTATTACTTTACAAATAATGTTGGAAATGTCCTTCTCGTTACTGCATACATAACTGTGCTCGATGAATTAAAGATAATTGAAAGGGATTGTAACGAATTATCATTTTTTAGTTTATCAAACACTTGAAGAATTTTTTGCTTTAGCTATGCAATGTTATGAATATTTTCTATGTAAACTTGTTCTTTGACATGTTCTCATAAGTAAAAGTTCAGGGATGTGAGGTCCGGAGATCTTAGAGGCTAGTGCATCTTACCGTCACGATCTATCCAACGCAAATACTTTCCATTTAAACAATTTAAAACTGGACTCATGAAATGTGGCGGGGCATCGTCATGTTGAAAAAGAATTCCAGTTTTGATACCTAGAGGTACTTCTTTTAACAATGACGACGACGTATCACACAAAAATTCTAAATCGCACTATCTGAGTATATCCTACAGTATCCTAACGTTATCAATGTTTATAAATACTAGCACGGACAGAGACAACCGGTAATAGAATGCATGAAAAGTAAATCACATTGCGTAGTTGAGTAAACTTCAAATTTGATTTTTTCGAAAACAAAGGTTTGGATGAAGGAATTGTATACCATATTTTTTCCTTCGTTTTTTTTACGTAGAATTACCTCCTGGCCCGTTGCACTACGATTTTCTTCCTACCCTGTATAAATGGAAGTAAGAACAATTCTTATGGTTTCTTGATTAAAATATGTAATACTAAATATAACATTTTATAGTTCTCAGTGTTGAGGTTTTTCAATGTAAGCCGTGTCCTTTTGGAAAAAAGTTTTCAAGCATTGGAAATGGCTTCATCGGAGGTTCGAATATTACACTGATACTGGTTCAAAAGTTTCAACAGTGAAAACTGTGTGCTGTCGGGCCGTGAAAGCTTCAAATCCTCAAACATTTTTTTTTTTTAAATTTAGTTTGTACTATTGATTTTATTTTGAATCTGTTAAGAATCAATTTACATTGAATTCGGTATTATTTTAATTAAGAGAATGTGTTAAATTGACTAAAGTTATTTTTAAAATACAATAAAATGATAGTTCTTGGAATCAAGCAAATTAAAAATAGTATTAAGGATGATTTTGTATTTCAATTAGAAATATGAAAGATAATTATTCATCTCATTTAATGTGAATCACCTTTCATCTTTTTATAGTTTGTTAAATCTATCGATTAAGAGTTATTGGTCAGTTAGGATAATTGGATTTATCAGTTAACTGTAATTTAAATTCTCTGTTTTCTGTCATGTAGCAAAAACGAGCAGAACAAGCAGGATATACAGCCGAAACACACGAAGTAGTGACAGCAGATGGATATATCTTGCAATTACACAGAATCACAGGGTCAAGAAGCAGTCCTAAAGCCAAAAACAAGCCAGCTGTGCTTCTTCTCCATGGACTCTTGGACTGTTCTGCTAGTTGGGTGCTAGGAAGTCCTCAGAGGAGTTTAGGTGTGTTATAATAAATTGATGACATTTATGGAGTCACTAACCACAAAGTTTAGGTTTCTTACTGGCTGACTGGGGATACGATGTATGGCTGGGTAATCAACGCGGCAATAGATATGCGAGAAATCACAAATGGATGACAACCAAAGAAAAAAAGTATTGGCTGTTCAGGTAAGATGTATAAGTGTACGATCATTTATCTTGGTAATTTCTATTCACCATATGAGCGATGTAATTACAAAAATACGTGAGGTAACAGGAATATAACAGAGTCAGGCAATATTCGAATTACTATTTCGAATAATTACTTATCTAGTTTAATTTAAAGATGGGAATATTGATACAGATATCGGTAAATATTGATAATATCGGAATGTTATTGATAATTCGACACATTGATAATATCGATAAAATACCATTAAGGTGAACAGCTGCAGGTGGAACTGACACTATTGTTACGATAAGAACCCAATAAAACAAACAAAATGTAACAGCAAAGGGCAACAATAAAAATATAACAATTAACAATGTATTTTTTACAATCACTCTCCTTTTAATCGCTCTTTTTGTAAAACTTTGATATTGATTCGTTTGCTGCTCTTTCAAGATTAATTCTGCAGATTTAACTTCATTCTTAGAATTAGATAAATACTCATTGCCGATTTCGGTTACTCAATTCTTCAATATACAACTGATAATGAGCAATAGGTATAATATTTTAGTAATAGATGTAATAGATACATAAATGGTAGCGTATAGATTAATAGAGTAGTGAAAAATGTGGAATGTAATATTGATTACAAAATAAAGCTGCATTAATAAAGTATGAATTAATTTAAAAAATATGTACGTATATACATATATATTTCTCGAATATAAATCTAAAAAACGAATATAGAAACACATTTCGTGTTACTGCAGTTAACATTAATGAAATATTTTCTATTCGTTTTACTGATATTTTAACGATATTATCGATATATCGGTAAGTATCATTGAAGGATAGATAAAGTATCGATAATTAATAATCTCAACTCTAGTCTAATTACACTGTTCAACACGGGTCTGATTTTGTAAACGTGAATAAACATTTCTTATAGATTTCGACGTGCTGATTACGAATCTGCAAACCGTTTTTTCCCAGAACGTACAGTTTTTGAAAAAATCAATTTTGAAAAAAATGACAAATTTTCAACTTTGGGATTTTTTTCTGCTTTTACCGTAGTAGTTATTTAGTTGCTCTTTGCACGAAATGATTCTGTGGACTCTCCCGAATAAAATAATATAAATAGTTATTAGATTATAAACATCGAAATAGGTTTAAATAACAATTAAAGTGAAAAGGACACCCAAAACGCACCCATTTTTGCTGATATTTTTCACTTTATTTCAAAAAGTAAGGGTCTAGAAGAAAATTTGACTATACCACGCGATAGAGCAAACCTTTCTACTAAGGAAGGCATCAAGCGAATGTCCAAAATTATTTTTTATTTCAATATAAAAATAAAATAGTTTGGCGAAACGCGTGGCGGAGACAGTGGTACTCAATGACGTCAATGCGTATAGGGACCGCTGAACGGCAGGCGGTAGGCGAAGTGTCATCCGCGCGCGCCGTTGTCATTGAGTACCACTGTCTCCGCCGCGCGTTTCGCCGAACTATTTTATTTCTATATTGAAATAAAAAATAATTTTGGACATTCGCTTGATGCTTTCCTTAGTAGAAAGGTTTGCTCTATCGCGTGATATAGTCAAATTTTCTCCTAGATCCTTACTTTTTGAAATAAAGTGAAAAATATCAGCAGAAATGGGTGCGTTTTGGGTGTCCTTTTCACTTTAATTGTTATTTAAACCTATTTCGATGTTTATAATCTAATAACTATTTATATTATTTTATTCGGGAGAGTCCACAGAATCATTTCGTGCAAAGAGCAACTAAATAACTACTACGGTAAAAGCAGAAAAAAATCCCAAAGTTGAAAATTTGTCATTTTTTTCAAAATTGATTTTTTCAAAAACTGTACGTTCTGGGGGAAAACGGTTTGCAGATTCGTAATCAGCACGTCGAAGTCTATAAGAAATGTTTATACACGTTTACAAAATCGAAGAAAAGTCAAAATTTGTCGAACAGTGTTATTTGAATAAGCTTTTTCCAGTAGAATTTTTTAAATTCAATAATAAATATTTATTATTGACAACAAGTTGCTGTCTCTTTACTCGAACAATGGTAATTATTAAGTGTAGGAACTCCCCTATTTAGTGTAAGGGAGGCAGCTGGGATGACTTTGATCTTGACATATGTTATCGAGGATATTCTCCTGAGTAAGCCTCAAGAAGTTTTAGCTGCTGCTCGTTGTTCGTCAAAAAGTTATTAACAAAAAATATATTTAAAAATGGCACTTATTTTCAGTAATAACGTGCACAGTAACGAAATGGAATATACAATAGTGAATAAAATTATAAGCACTGAACAAACATATCTTCAACACAATTTATTCAGTTACAGTCGATCCAATTTTGTTGTTTTTGATGTGCTGAAGACGTGCATTTGTTTACACTTGCTTGCCTCGTCTTATTGGACTAACAGGTGTAACGGTTCAACCCCAAATAAGTTAGGTTTAGATAGTATTTAAGGTAGTACACGCTTACGTATCCCTTACATACTTATCATAATTAACAGTTACAAAAATGAAAATATCATTTTGTTAAATATGGTCGTTTAGAACTATTATTAATAAGTAATAAATAATTTTTTAGGAAATAACGAACAACGGCTAAAATCATTTAGGGATTACTCAGGAGAGTGCCCTTAACAATATGTCAAAGTCAAGCTCATGTGAGCTACTTTCCCTATACTGAATAGTTACTCAAACAATTCGTTATTATTTACGCATTCGAATAACTTTTTAAAATAATGAATTATTAAACGGGTATATTCAGTCACATAAATCCACGATCAATTTAATTTCTATTTTGCTAGTGATGTACTTATACTACATGGTTAGTTCTTATGTTTTTAAAAAGAATTTCTTAATATTTTATTGACCTGTGATGTAATATAACATAAATCAATTTTTATACGTATAAGTCATTTGAATAAATTCTTACTCGAGTACATTTTTATTTGATTATGTATTTATTCGTTAATGGTAAATAAAATTTTATTTCTTATTCTTATTTGTTATCTGTTATTCGTATCAAATTTTGTCCGACACGAGAAAACAATGTAATTTATATTGTTGCACAGTTGGCATGAGATTGGAGTATACGATATACCTGCGATGATTGATCACGTCCTGGAGGTGACTAATCAGAAGAAGATCATATTTGTAGGCCACAGTCAGGGAACCACATCGTTTCTTGCAATGGCCAGTTTAAAACCGGAGTATCAGGCGAAGGTTGAGGCGATGTTCGCTTTAGCGCCACCCATTTACATGGGCGGAATGTCCCACCCTATGTTTAAAATCTTGGCTCCTCTTGCTGGGGATGTTAAGGTGAAGTATCAGTATTTAACCTACTATAATAAAAACCTCAATCTTGATAGGAGGAAGATTTAGGTTAGGCACTTATAGTATTCCTTCGTTATAAGCTTATTACTGTAGTTTGAGTTTCACAATTGAGTAAAAGCGCTTGACCACTGGTGGATTCAGGGTGATGGAATCATTCCCCTTTTCCTAAGAGTAATGAAAATCTAAAAATACTGTTGCATTATTTTAAAAAATATTACATAATGTCCCCCGAAAAAGATTCCTGGATCCGTCTCTCTTTTTAAAATGTACCCAAGAAACGTTACTGTCTGCTGATCAATTT